>NC_061513.1:241868265-241885113 GCF_022539505.1 Lolium rigidum
ATAGTGGGTTCATGCCTCCATTGAATCTGGGACAGTGACAGAAAGCTCTAAGGTTGTGGATGTGCTGTTGCCACTAGGGATAAAACATTGATGCTATGTCTAAGGATGTAGTTGTTGATTACATTACGCACCATACTTAATGCAATTGTCTGTTGTTTTGCAACTTAATACTAGAAGGGGTTCGGATGATAACCTGAAGGTGGACTTTTTAGGCATAGATGCATGCTGGATAGCGGTCTATGTACTTTGTTGTAATGCCCAATTAAATCTCACTATATTTATCATGACATGTATGTGCATTGTTATGCCCTCTCTATTTGTCAATTGCCCGACCGTAATTTGTTCACCCAACATGCTTTTATCTTATGGGAGAGACACCTCTAGTGAACTGTGGACCCCGGTCCATTCTTTTATACTGAAATACAAATCTGCTGCAATACTTGTTCTTTACTGTTTTCTGCAAACAATCATCTTCCACACAATACGGTTAATCCTTTGTTATAGCAAGCCGGTGAGATTGACAACCTCACTGTTTCGTTGGGGCAAAGTACTTTGGTTGTGTTGTGCAGGTTCCACGTTGGCGCCGGAATCTCTGGTGTTGCGCCGCACTACATCCGCCGCCATCAACCTTCAACGTGCTTCTTGGCTCCTCCCGGTTCGATAAACCTTGGTTTCTTTCGAGGGAAAACTTGCCGCTGTGCGCATCATACCTTCCTCTTGGGGTTCCCAACGAACGTGTGAGTTACACGCCATCAAGCTCTTTTTCCGGCGCCGTTGCCGGGAGATCAAGACACGCTGCAAGGGGAGTCTCCACTTCCCAATCTCTTTACTTTGTTTTTGTCTTGCTTTATTTTATTTACTACTTTGTTTGCTGCATTATATCAAAACACAAAAAAATTAGTTGCTAGTTTTACTCTATTTACTGTCTTGCATACTATATCAAAAATACAAAAAAAATTAGTTACTTGCATTTACTTTACTTGATTCATCATGTTTCCTTTTAATTTTACCACAAAAGACATATCGGTAGGACGCGGGTCTATAGTTGGGAGAAACAATATAGAAGAATTTTTCAATCATGTTAGTACCACTGAAGATTTTGAAGATAGACACTTGGTAGAACTTTCTCCTACTTATGAAATTGCTGCTGCTGCTTTAGTTCGCATGTTGGAAACTAAATTTGTTAATCTCAATCCTATAATCCAACACATGTTTCTTACACTTGGTGATATGGAAGAAGGGGAAAAGAAAGATTTTGTTTTAGAAACCTTTCTTAGAGAATTTGGTGGTTTAGCAAGAGAGGCTAGAAAGGTATTTAGTAAATATAAGATGCTTGGTTCTTATACTAATTTTGCTAGTATCCTTGAAAAGGTGGACATGGAGAGAGTAAGGTACACTAATAATATTAATGATGGTGGGGAGATCAAAGCACCAATACCATGTAAGCTCCTAGCAATGAATGAAGCGCTAGAAAATAACTATGCTTGGCTTGTTCCTGAAAATTTGTTTGATGAGAGTAGCAAGCCCACGACTAATGAAAAGGGAGCCGCTGAAACTTATGTATCCAATATACTATGCATGGTTGAGAAAACTCCAAATCCCGCTGAAGATTCATCATCTCTCGATAATACTTGATATACACTTTCTGCGCCTAGGTGAAAGGCGTTAAAGAAAAGCGCTTATGGGAGACAACCCATGTTTTTACTACAGTATTTTTGTTTTATATTTGAGTCTTGGAAGTTGTTTACTACTGTAGCAACCTCTCCTTATCTTAGTTTTGAGTTTTGTTGTGCCAAGTAAAGTCTTTGATAGTAAAGTGAGTACTAGATTTGGATTACTGCTCAGTTTCAGATTTCTCTGTCACGAATTTCGACCTGCCTCCCTGTAGGTAGATCAGAAAATTAAGCCATTTTACGTGGATGATCCTCAGATATGTACTCAACTTTCATTCACTTTGGGCATTTTCATTTAAGCAAGTCTGGTGCCTCAATAAAATCCATCTTTACGGACTGTTCTGTTTTGACAGATTCTGCCTTTTATTTCGCATTGCCTCTTTTGCTATGTTGGATGAATTTCTTTGATCCATTAATGTTCAGTAGCTTTATGCAATGTCCGGAAGTGTTAAGAATGATTGTGTCACCTCTGAACATGTTAATTTTTATTGTCCACTAACCCTCTAATGAGTTGTTTCGAGTTTGGTGTGGAGGAAGTTTTCAAGGATCAAGAGAGGAGTATGATACAATATGATCAAGGAGAGTGAAAGCTCTAAGCTTGGGGATGCCCCGGTGGTTCACCCCTGCATATTTTAAGAAGACTCAAGCGTCTAAGCTTGGGGATGCCCAAGGCATCCCCTTCTTCATCAACAACATTATCAGGTTCCTCCCCTGAAACTATATTTTTATTCCATCACATCTTATGTGCTTTGCTTGGAGCGTCGGTTTGTTTTTGTTTTTGTTTTGTTTGAATAAAATGGATCCTAGCATTCACTGTATGGGAGAGAGACACGCTCCGCTGTAGCATATTGACAAGTATGTCCTTAGGCTTTACTCATAGTATTCATGGCGAAGTTTCTTCTTCGTTAAATTGTTATATGGTTGGAATTGGAAAATGCTACATGTAGTAATTCTAAAATGTCTTGGATAATTTGATACTTGGCAATTGTTGTGCTCATGTTTAAGCTCTTGCATCATATACTTTGCACCCATTAATGAAGAAACACTTAGAGCTTGCTAATTTGGTTTGCATATTTGGTTTCTCTAGAGTCTAGATAATATCTAGTATTGAGTTTTGAACAACAAGGAAGACGGTGTAGAGTCTTATAATGTTTACAATATGTCTTTTATGTGAGTTTTGTTGCACCGTTCATCCTTGTGTTTGTTTCAAATAACCTTGCTAGTCTAAACCTTGTATCGAGAGGGAATACTTCTCATGCATCCAAAATCCTTGAGCCAACCAATATGCCATTTGTGTCCACCATACCTACCTACTACATGGTATTTCTCCGCCATTCCAAAGTAAATTGCTTGAGTGATACCTTTAAAATTCCATCATTCGCCTTTGCAATATATAGCTCATGGGACAAATAGCTTAAAAACTATTGTGGTATTGAATATGTACTTATGTACTTTATCTCTTATTAAGTTGCTTGTTGTGCGATAACCATGTTTCTGGGGACGCCATCAACTACTCTTTGTTGAATATCATGTGAGTTGCTATGCATGTCCGTCTTGTCCGAAGTAAGAGAGATCTACCACCTTAATGGTTGGAGCATACATATTGTTAGAGAAGAACATTGGGCCGCTAACTAAAGCCATGATTCATGGTGGAAGTTTCAGTTTTGGACATATATCCTCAATCTCATATGAGAATAATAATTGTTGCCACATGCTTATGCATTTAAGAGGAGTCCATTATCCGTTGTCCATGTTGTCCCGGTATGGATGTCTAAGTTGAGAATAATCAAAAGCGAGAAATCCAAAATGCGAGCTTTCTCCTTAGACCTTTGTACAGGCGACATGGAGGTACCCCATTGTGACACTTGGTTAAAACATGTGTACTGCGATGATCCGGTAGTCCAAGCTAATTAGGACAAGGTGCGGGCACTATTAGTATACTATGCATGAGGCTTGCAACTTGTAAGATATAATTTACATAACTCATATGCTTTATTACTACCGTTGACAAAATTGTTTCATGTTTTCAAAATAAAAGCTCTAGCACAAATATAGCAATCGATGCTTTCCTCTTTGAAGGACCATTCTTTTTACTTTTATGTTGAGTCGGTTCACCTATTTCTCTCCACCTCAAGAAGCAAACACTTGTGTGAACTGTGCATTGATTCCTACATACTTGCATATTGCACTTGTTATATTACTCTATGTTGACAATTATCCATGAGATATACATGTTACAAGTTGAAAGCAACCGCTGAAACTTAATCTTCCTTTGTGTTGCTTCAATACCTTTACTTTGATTTATTGCTTTATGAGTTAACTCTTATGCAAGACTTATTGATGCTTGTCTTGAAGTACTATTCATGAAAAGTCTTTGCTTTATGATTCACTTGTTTACTCATGTCATTACCATTGTTTTGATCGCTGCATTCATTACATATGTTTACAAATAGTATGATCAAGGTTATGATGGCATGTCACTTCAGAAATTATCTTTGTTATCGTTTTACCTGCTCGGGACGAGCGAACTAAGCTTGGGGATGCTGATACGTCTCCGACGTATCGATAATTTCTTATGTTCCATGCCACATTATTGATGATATCTACATGTTTTATGCACACTTTATGTCATATTCGTGCATTTTTCTGGAACTAACCTATTAACAAGATGCCGAAGAGCCAGTTGCTGTTTTCTGCTGTTTTTGGTTTCAGAAATCCTTGTAACGAAATATTCTCGGAATTGGACGAAATCAACGCCCAGGGTCCTATTTTACCACGAAGCTTCCATAAGACCGAAGGGGAGTCGAAGTGGGGCCACGAGGCGCCACCACACTAGGGCGGCGCGGCCCAGGCCCTGGCCGCGCCGACCTATGGTGTGGGGCCCTCGTGTGGCCCCCCGCGTTGCCCTTCCGCCTACTTAAAGCCTCCGTCGCGAAACCCCCGGATGCGAGAGCCACGATACGGAAAACCTTCCGGAGACGCCGCCGCCGCCAATCCCATCTCGGGGGATTCGGAGATCTCCTCCGGCACCCCGCCGAGAGGGGATTCATCTCCCGGAGGACTCTTCACCGCCATGGTCGCCTCCGGAGTGATGAGTGAGTAGTTCACCCTCGGACTATGGGTCCATAGCAGTAGCTAGATGGTTGTCTTCTCCTCATTGTGCTTCATTGTTGGATCTTGTGAGCTGCCTAACATGATCAAGATCATCTATCCGTAATACTATATGTTGTGTTTGTCGGGATCCGATGGATAGAGAATACTATGTTATGTTAATTATCAAGTTATTACCTATGTGTTGTTTATGATCTTGCATGCTCTCCGTTATTAGTAGAGGCTCCGGCCAAGTTTTTGCTCTTAACTCCAAGAGGGAGTATTTATGCTCGATAGTGGGTTCATGCCTCCATTGAATCTGGAACGTGTGACGAAAGTTCTAAGGTTGTGGATGTGTTGTTGCCACTAGGGATAAAACATTGATGCTATGTCTAAGGATGTAGTTGTTGATTACATTACGCACCATACTTAATGCAATTGTCCGTTGTTTTGCAACTTAATACTGGAAGGGGTTCGGATGATAACTCGAAGGTGGACTTTTTAGGCATAGATGCATGCTTGGATAGCGGTCTATGTACTTTGTCGTAATGCCCAATTAAATCTCACTATATTTATCATGACATGTATGTGCATTGTTATGCCCTCTCTATTTGTCAATTGCCCGATCGTAATTTGTTCACCCAACATGCTTTTATCTTATGGGAGAGACACCTCTAGTGAATTGTGGACCCCGGTCCATTCTTTTATACTTGAAATACAAATCTGCTTGCAATACTTGTTCTTTATTGTTTTCTGCAAACAATCATCATCCACACAATACGGTTAATCCTTTGTTACGGCAAGCCGGTGAGATTGACAACCTCACTCGTTTCGTTGGGGCAAAGTACTTTGGTTGTGTTGTGCAGGTTCCACGTTGGCGCCGGAATCTCTGGTGTTGCGCCGCACTACATCCCGCCGCCATCAACTTCAACGTGCTTCTTGGCTCCTCCTGGTTCGATAAACCTTGGTTTCTTTCTGAGGGAAAACTTGCTGCTGTGCGCATCATACCTTCCTCTTGGGGTTCCCAACGAACGTGTGAGTTACACGCCATCACTTATGATTAGGATGAACTATATATTTGGATATGTTATGTATGGGGAGAGCCCGGTAATATGACGTACTAGTACATCTCCTAATAACCACTGCAATGACCTTCAACAAACCACCTACTGATCCATCACAATTAAGGGTTTCCCCATGGTTATCAACGCAAGCATAATGAGTCCCTCCTTATCCCCCTTATTCATATGATAGTGTGTCGATCACGCTATGTCACTTCACGCCGTACACACTACCATACTTCAAAGGGCAATTCCCTCTCTCGTCTCGGAGGAAAATATTAGGTGGTGCACTTAACATAACATCAAGAGAGAGAACTAACACATAATCATTATACAAAGTTATAGATCATCTTATTTCACATCATAGTATTACTAGGATTTCTCCATATCTCCTCAAGAACAAAGGAACTACTCATACATGAAGGGGATCAACATCATGACAATAATATGGATTGACTATGAAGGTACAATTGTATACAAGTGCGAATCCTAATAGAGTTTGGGTCACAACCAAATAAACAAAGGGGATTAGATATGTAGATGTCGATGATGATGATGTCGATGATGATGACGATGATGATATCAATGTGTTGCCCTTCAAGATCCTAGTCCCATCTTCCTCTTGTGTGTTGATGGAGATGGTGATGGAGACGACGATTGTGGAGACGGGGGCGGCGGCAGGGCTCCGTCCCTAGGGCGTGGATGAATGATGCCTCTCCTTGGCTCCTCCCCTCTTTATATAGGCGTTGGAGGTCGGTTTCGCGAACTGAAAGAGCTCGGGGCCGAATATACCCATCGGGCCTTCACAAATGTTGTTCTGCTGTACGAAATGAAGCCAACGGAGCCTAGTACAGGCCGATGGTACGGGCGGGGTCTGCCCATACCGATGGTCGCTAATGTTGCAGATGCTTTTGTATATTGGCCCCATTTCTTCATACGAACTCCGATTGAGGCGTTATTCGGCTCGTTGAACTCGTATGGACGAGGGCTAAAACACCATGGAATTAGAGCATCACTAGCAGTACCCTCAAACTGGTCAAACCCTCAAAATAACTGCTTTTTTGAGGGTTGAGGCCGAAACGAGGCGCGGAACAGAACCCTCAGACCCTTGAACCCTTCAAATTTTTGAAGGCCGAACCCTCAAATCCCAACTCGACCTGCACTATTGAAGGTTGGGACACAAAATTGAAGGGCCCTTCATTTTCAGTCAACGCTCGCTCGTGGGGGTAAATTTTCAGCAACTGCCATCTTCCTCGCTTCCTCGTCCTCATGGCCGCGCGCCGCCGCCACCCATTTCGGCCGCCGCGGAGCAAACCCCGCCTCCCCTCCTCTTCCGCACCGCCGGCCGCCTCTCCCACGCACAGATCCTCCACCGCCGTCGCCTCCTCCGCTCGCGGCAGCCCACCCATGGCCCATAGTAGGCCGCCGCCGGTGTCGCCCCACCCGTCGCTGTGCTCGCGCCGCCTCCCATCGTATCCTGTTTTGAGGGTTTGAAGGCCGGGGCATAGATCAGTGCCCTCAAACCAACCCTCAAAACAGAATATTCTGTTTTGAGGGTTGGTTTGAGGGCACTGATCTGCGCCGGCTGTTTTGGGCCTTCAAAATCACAATTTCTCGGCCCTCAAACTGGTTTTGTGGGTTGCAAGTATGAGGGCACTGCTAGTGATGCTCTTAGATCTTAAATATGAGGTGTTGGAAAAATATCACTTTTCCACACCTCGTATGGCTAAGTCTGGTGCTTGTAATTCTCCCATATTGTGTCCTCTTGGTCCCTTTTTCCTCCCTTTCTCCATGATTGTCCATAACACCTACACACATGTCAAAGAGAAGGGAAAGATAATAAAATCCTACTAAAACTACTAAATATGCAAAACTCATATGAAAGTGAACAAGAACTCGTAAGTACGCAAAATAGGTATAGGTGTAGCTATCTAGAGCATGAAATGAGTGACAATATGAGTAATAGTACATTTAAAAATCTCAGTAGAAAAGTGCAAATTTTTGAGCTATCAACCTCCCCAAGCTTAGCTGTTACTAGCCCTCGAGTGACAAAGTGAAAAAGAATCATAGCGAGAAAACTCACAAGTACGAGGTGATATCCTATATAATTCCCCAAGGTAGATGTGAGATGTAACATAGTCATACAAGGAAACACCAATTCAGTTATGTTAGTCCATAATAGATCACTTACATCTTCTATGCCTCATCTCAAAAGTAAATCTACCATGAAATCAAACTTGTGATGCTCCTATGGCTCCTTTTTATGTTTATATATTAAGAGTAAGAGATCATGTCAAAAGAATCATAACAATGGAGTGTTTCATTAACACCCACATCAATAAATCAAGGTTATCAAAACACTTCTTTTCTATTCATTTTCTTTCAAAAAAAATCATCTAATAGTATCGAGATCATGCCAAAACTTTCTAGGCGATTCATTTGGATTCCATAATGATTTCCAACATTGGTCATTAATGACCTTAGCAACAAGCTTTAAGTAATATCATACTTTTAACTCACAACTTTCAGTTTGGGCATGCATATCAATTACCACTAAACTTCATTTCATTTAAAAAAATCCTTTCAAAAAGTGCTATCATGCCTATCATAATATCTATGGGGTTGAGTATTTTCATGGTTAAACTCTTAAGACAGTTGAACATTACATAAGTCATCATTGGAAACTCTTTCTTATTGTATTTGACATTCTCAAGTGTAGAAATCATGGCAATGTATTCTAGAGGATCACAATATTTTTATCAAGCTGGATAAACATTTGAATATAGTGCATCAAAACTCTAACTCGCCTCTTATTGAGACTAACAAAAAGTAAGTGCATCCCTTATATAAGTACGAAACATAACTTACGCAAGCAAGTCATTTAATGCAGCGGGATACATGCTTGTTCGAAACTTTATTGAATGAGAACTTTGCACAAGATTCTACACATGCTAAAGTAACTTCCCCAAGCTAGGCTCTTGTAAGAATCAAGCTTGAATAGATCACCAAAAGAAAAGATAAAATGCAGTTTTCAAAAGAGAGTGTGAGATGTGTTTACTTCCCCAAGCTTGATTAAAGCAAGGGCGATGAACTTTTACCGTTGAGGTACGAATAACTTCTCTTTCATTGGATAAGAACCTTTGCTTCAATGATCATTCTTTGATATGGCATGTCGATTTCCTTCACTTGTTGTTGAAGTGTTGAGTTGAAGCAACCAAGTGGCTAGTGTGGGCGTTTGAACGGTTGCCACATAACGTCAATGCCTCCAAACAAGGTTCAAGTACATGCGAAAATAACACACAAAGTAAAAAAGCAAACGATTCGGTGTATGAACTGAGTTCATTCACCCAACCGTGAAGACAAAAGAAACAAAACGAGACATGAAATACCAAGAGAATTATAGGATGGGGAGTTTCGAATGTAGGTAAATAAGGTACAATACAACATGTAGAAGGTAAGCCACTAACCTTAGTTTTTTTATTGTTCTTGTCCTTATTGCGCTTTGTCGCCTCCTGGTACGGGCGGATGCGCCCGTACTGACACTCGCTATTTTCTCTGGAAATTCTTCAAATTATTTGCGTCTGATGGTGAGGTCGGTACGGGCGCGCGGTATGGCCACATCCCGTCGTACCGACGGTCGCTATCCACACAGTGACTTCTCTAAAAAAATCTTGGTTTCTTCGTTGCGTCGTAGGAGCAGTACGGGTGGGTGGTACAGGCAGATGCACCCGTACTAATGCCCGCTAAACTCTCATAAGCCTCAAAAAACACTCATTCTTCTCCGAAAATTCACTAAGGACCTGAAACATTAGTCCATCATCCAAAAACACATACATATGTTATGTAGAGACATTTTAACCACTGATGACGTTGGGACTCCAAGTGCAGAGTATTGTGTCAGCAAAGTATTTTCCCCACAAGGGTGACTCTAGGGTCATATCGAACTCTCAGGGAATGGAGTGAAGAGTTATCTCTCCCTCTCTTCTTCTAGCAATCCTGCAAAATAAAATAAAGCCTTGTGTCCCAAACTCCACCGTGTGGTTGTCAAGCACAAGGTTTCGTGTAAGTAAAAGTGAAGTAAATAGTAACTAGAGTAAAATAAAATAAACAAGTAAACTAAACTAAATAAAAGCATTAAAAGTTTGTTTGTTTTGGGGTTTTGACTGCAAATAAGATAGAAAAGTATTTTTGTATTTTCAGATTAAAATAGTGCTGCAAATAAAAAGTAAGATAAAAGTAATGGAAATGTGTTTCTTACGATTAAAATTGGACCTGGATTCATGGATTCACTTGACTATTCTCTATTTTAAGTAGTAGTGGATAATAATAATTCATCAATGAGATATGAGGAAAATAACTTTAACATGTGTAACATACGCATTCATATGGACATCACGTCCTAACATAGATATGAGGTGCTCAATGTTTTACGAAGGAGGACGGCTACCTAGCCTAGTCGGCTGAATGACTACTCCTTCCTCTACCAGAAAGCTAGAGGAACTCATTCATAACTCACTTTTATCCCGAAAATAAAACTCATCATCCAATATCGGGGAAATATGCAGCACCCCTATAACCACCCCAATACCAAAACATAGGGAAGAAAGAAGGAAAAACATGGCTCCAAAATTTCCCTATAGCCTCCTCTAAATATTGGTGTCCCCAATCCAGCCCTACTCTCTTCCATATGCACTAGGTGAAGAAGCGCGCTTCGCCGCGCCGCCTGCATGGCATTTTGACATAGCGTTGCTGGTGCGGTACACTATGCGGGCATTTTGTTTTGTGAAATTACTGGCCGCAACACATATGTGTTTTATTGTTCTGTCCTAATTGCAGTCGTAAATTTAAAAAGATAGCCGGGAGCCGGTCGGTGCCTAAGTAGGCTGAGTGGTTACCATATATTTGCTCAAGTTAATCTCAGATTCATTGATTTTTCACTAAAAAGCTAGCTCATGCTTTAATAAAAACATAAGTAAATATTGCTCCAACACATTATATCTACTTAAAACCAACAACACATATAAGTCAACCATGTAAAACATTTAGTCGATGTGATTTTATGCAGAAACCTTGTCGGGTGACCCTTGAGATCTCACCCCGTGAAGCTTAAACAGGAATACAGTATCAGGACAGAGGCACTAAGAGTACATGCTGAATTTATAGGCACCTTAGCCTGATGAAATTGCCCACATGGCTCTGTTTGCACACATATTGTACATGTCTAAGTACAACATTAGGAATACTCTGATGAAATAATGGTAAAAGCACTTTTATATCATGCCTGGCAAACTAACAAAACTGGTAGGCAATATGAAGAGGACGCCGCCGCAATTCCTGCACTGACTCGCGGCCTGTGTTTATCGCCTTATATTTTGGTCCGAAGCACGTGGATCAGGTTCTGTGTTATACATGGAGCTGAAATGGTAGCGAAAATGGAACATATAGAAGCAAATAGGTGAAATAATTTAGTTCGGTGGATGAGAAAAAGGTAAAGCACATGATGACAGCAATACATAGAAAATCGACTCAAAACATCATCAACATTGCCATGGTCCAGAGTAGTGCCAAGATGTAAGGAAGAATCAATTGTTTAATCATGATATGAAATAAAATCAAGTGTTTAGAAATTAGTACATTTCTAACTAATGTACTATAGTATATAGAAAGTGCCACCAACTATTGTAATAACACCAATGAACATCACAGTACTCTCTAGGGTTCTATTTCAAGAATGATTTACAGTATCATATTTCTCAATTGACAGACATAAAGAATCTTTATATAGAGCCAATAACAAAAGGATTAGGATAAGCAGTGATAGAGAACCATTCCCTGATTGAATATTAGCATTACTTGAGTCTGAGCTAGCTAGCAGCAAGATGTCTGTATTACCAAGAATGGTATAACCATAAGATCAATGAAAATCAACAGCCATATTATCAAAAGGCAGTCAGACTGAGAAGGAGAAGAAATCAAAGAACGTATACACGCTGATGTTGCATACATTTTCAATTAGAAAATATGAAGTCACAAAGAGCAAAATAACCACAAAAAATTATAAATTGATATTGGTTAAGTTTCATTTGTGAGAGGAGAAATTTCGTGGATAACCCATGTTTAGTTTAAAGGACACTATGGTGGCTTTAATTGAGAAAGAAAATATAATCATAGCAGAGAGAAGGTAAAAATTTTGGATTATAATTTTCAGTCAAGAAAGTATGGATACATCTAGAATTTGCAAATCATGGGATAAAATGGTTTAATCAAAAGATCATTTGTATACACCCACCCAACCTTTCCGAAATCACTTTAGACCCCGCAAACAGAATACCTATTGTAAAATTTGATTTCAGATTAATTCTATAATTAAAGTTTTTCAAGAGCTTAGAAATCTCTATAATCTGTGTCTTTTCTAAACAAAGTGATCTATTGAATCCTAGAGTCCTACATGAACTTATGGACATGTACCAGATATTTTTGAAATTAATTGGCAGTTGAAACCATTAAATTTGAGGTATGGTATCATGGAAAAATGCTTAAACTATGAAGGAAAGCATGTGCATTGGATAGTCCAAGTAAAAAAAAGGAACCCAGATTCAGACATATACGGGGACCCATGGTTATGATGGATCTGAAATAGCACTACTCATAGCTGCAGCCTGCAATACTAATTCTTGATGGGGCATGGAATAATGATTAAATTAAGTAAGGTGTGAAATAGCAAAGGCAAAATGCCTCCATAATTTATAATTAAATGAGAGATCAATTATAGATGAGCAACACTACTACATTGCAAGTCATTGTCTGAGGTACACACTGCAAGACCTCTTGATCTATGAATGTTCTGTCCCTCTAAAAATTATTTCATAAACACAGCGGACCATCAATTTAAGCACACCAATCGTGAAACCAACCAACCCATTTTTCCATCAATTCTAGCTTCCACTAATTCCCTACGTCCATCATGAAGTATCATCTAAACAGCAATAGATGGAAGTAAGCTATGTAGAAGATGACAGAAGCTGAGACTTGAAGATTTCTTAACAAAAAGAACACTAAGTTGCAGATTGTAGATAGAAGTACCATACCTATATTTACACATCGTCTCTCTGAAGTAACATATCCTTACAACGAATCTGCAACATTCATGTAATGTTTTTTAGTAAGCTGATCCCAAAATTTGTACTCCCTCTGATCCCTTTTAATTGACTCGAATTTAGTACAAGTTTTTACTAAATTCAAGTCAATTAAAAGAGATCGG
This sequence comes from Lolium rigidum, assembly GCF_022539505.1. Taxonomy (NCBI): domain Eukaryota; kingdom Viridiplantae; phylum Streptophyta; class Magnoliopsida; order Poales; family Poaceae; genus Lolium; species Lolium rigidum. The sequence continues at coordinate 241,881,351 of NC_061513.1, forward strand.
AGGGAGTACATCTCCTTGCATACGAATCAACCACCTCTAGTATTACATCTGTATCAACTGTCAAATGAATAGGAAAAGGGTACCATCAAGAACATTGCACACCCACCGAGTATAAACCAAAGACCGGATTCCACAGAAAAATGAAAGAGCAGAAGGGAAGGCTATACAAGGGGTGGGTTGTCGACAGTGAGGTCGATGGCAAGGACGCACAGCTCCGGCTGAGGACACCCGCCCCCACGCGCTCATGAGATCTGTGACACCTCAATCTCCTCCGGTGGTTACTCTTACGCCTCTGCATGGCCTCCATCCTACCAGAAACGCAAGAACCTGCCCCATCCAGATAGAAATCATCAGCCGCTGTCGTGAAAGAGATGAGGAGCGGCGGTGGCTTATTTCTCACCGAAACCTCTCCGTGAACGCGATGAGGAGGGCAGTAGGTATTGGCTCCACCGCCACCCTGGCAGCACGAGGGCCATGGGTGGAGGGGGCGCTGGATTCGGCGTGAGCAGCGGCGACGCCGCGCGACTGAGGGCCACGGGAGGCTTCGGGGATTCTCATATGTTGCCCAGCAGCTGGATTGTTTGGTGAGGTCGGCACGGATATTGCAAAAGGCTTTCAAATTTACTCCGGGAAGGATGGCAGGAAAATTGGAGTCACGCTATCTGTAAACAAATTCAGAAAGTAGATAATAGCTAAGTGCAAACATCATAAAAGGAAGGACCATTGTATCTGATTCATCTACGGAGAAAGCTACAAAAAATTAAGTTAATAAGGAGGGCGAATACAATTAAAAAAAAGCTCCATGTAGAGATGTAGCGGCACCAAAGAAAGATTAGCAGTTCTCTTTTTTGCTGGAATAGCGAACATGACAGTAATAGAACTATAATCAGTCCGGCTTCCAAGCAAAAAACATCAAGGACTATCAAGATATGATGAGCCGCTGAGTATTTACCGATCTTTGGAGTTTTACTTCCCACATGTAGTGCACTCATGGCTGCCACCGGCTGCTGAACATCCGCTCCTATTTCAAGCCCATGGGTAGGAGGTAGGGCAGCCGTCCAAAGTCCAAACTACTTCAAGCCTTCTCTTGCACTCTAAAGACAATCGTGGGAATTGCTCCATCAATCCATTTGGTCAAAATCGACAAAACTTTGCAAACCAGGCGTAAAATCGCGATCAGAGGAGAGCCAGGAGCTAGGTCGTGGCCCCGATCCGGTCTGATTAGGCTCCCATCGGTCGCCGCCGCCCCGTTCCGGCCGCCCCGGCCTTGCCCGACCGCCGCCATTCCATTCCGGCAGCCGGCGGCCCTCCCCCCGAATGTCGCCGCCTCTTTTTGGCCATCGGCTGGCGCCTCCCCAGGATGCCGCGCCGCTGCTTCCCATGCCCCGATCTGGTCGACAGCCACCCCGTTCCGGTCGCCGCCGAGCTCCTTGGTCGGGACGAGCGAGAGCGAGGAGCAAGCTGCTCCGATCTGAATCGTCAGGGACCTTAGGGTTGAACGAAAAAAGGGTATGCTTGCGTGTGGTGTTTGCTAGGCTAGCGAAGATACACGCGCAGCGACAACTCGGGCACTGGCCCATCAGGAGAGACTCATAACATTGCACGGAGCGGCAGGGGGTCTGAGAATGCAGCGATTGCAACAAGATTAATTACTTTAAATAATTGGGGTTGTGGAGGTATCCCATATACATGCCCAACCCATATTATGTCTTGTTATAAATCTTGCATGTGCGCTCTACATTATTAAAATACATGTGAATATGGCATTGATTATAAATTATAGAGAAGTTGTTGGAAAAAAATAGGAAAATAATCTTTAAGGGTGTGCCTAAATAAAAAGATAGGGGAGAAAATATAGGGATCCTGTTATATTTGCTCTTAGCCTGAACGAGGCACTCAAAAGGGTTTGCCTCAGCAGCGGCCTGGTGCTAATCAACAGTTGTTTTCTGGTCTAGGCCAGAAACAAAATAACCGTACTCAAGGCTAGCCTGGCCAGGCAGAAAACATAGAAATACCAGGCTGAAACCAGGCAACATCTTTTCTCAGGCACGAAGCAGAGGACACAAACCAAACAGGCTCTGAGACGTGGTGTCCTCTACGTTGACGTTGATTTCACAGTCGGCCTGATTTCAACTCGGATCCCGCCGTCCAGCCATGATTCGGAATCAGTGCTTCTCACCGCGTCCTGATAAGTAGCTGGCTTAGAGCATCTCCAGTCGGGTTCTCCAAATCGTCCTTCAAATACATCTGAATCGAGTATTTGGAAGACGTGTTTCATCGTGTCGTGTTTGGGGAACGTCGCTTCCCAGCCGCGTCCCCCAAACGCCACCCCCAAACTTTAAAATATTTTTTTTATTTAGTATATAGAAGAAATGTGTAGGTTAAATAATGCTGCTAATATTCAAAGCATTGCAACATATACAAATTACATATAAAAACTTTGAAAAATATAAACAAATTTACACATAAAAATTTAAACTACTTCTTCTTTGATGGCCCCACCTCGCCGTCCTCACGGTGGTGCTTCGTGCTCGTCACCTCTTCCGAAGAGGCGGCGTCGTTCGACGCATCGGAGGAATTTGTGTCCTCCTCGTCATCGACGGAGCTCGCCGGCTGCGCCTTCCGCTTCGCTTTCGCCTCCGCCTTCGCCCGGGCCGCCGCCGCCTCCTCAGCCTCTTTCTCCTCCTCGGCCTCGGCCTCCTCCTCCTCCTCCTCCTCCTCCTCCTCCTCCTCCTCCTCCTCCTCCTCCTCGGCCTCCCATTCCTCGCTGCTATCCGGCGGCGTGGAATCATCGCCGCTGCTGGGCGTCCGGACTCTGTCCCACCAATAGCGCCATCCTGGAGACTTGCCCTCGCTGATGGAAGCCCGAAGAGGTCGCTCATCGTGAGAAGTTTGGATGAATGGCGGCCGGTTGAAGATCCGAAAGCGCCTACGTACGGGTCTTATTGAGCGCGGATGAACGGCGGCACAGATATCCAAGAAACCGGCGGTTGCTCTTCCGCAGAGTTCGCGCTCCATTTCGGAGGTTCGCGCGTCGATCAACGCAGTTGCCAATGCGACGGTTCCACTTCCCGGCAACTGCATCATCCCTAGGTAGGCGGCGGTTGAGCATCCGTCCGTGAGTCGCTGACGCGTCGGTCCCGCCACGCCTCGCGCATTTCGGTGTGTCCGGCGTGCCCCGAGAGTCACCTGTGTAGCGCGGATGGGCTTGGAGCGCCGGACACCGTATCGGACCGCGTCGGATAAAAAGAGGCTTTGAGGGACGCGGCTGGAAACGTTTTTTTGTCCGGCGCGCCTCAAATCCCTTTGGGGGACGGTTTGGGAGACGCGACTGAAGATGCTCTTATCTCTGCCTAACATGATGACATAGCTTTGCAATCTTGTCAATCTTTGCAATTCCGGTGCATTTGGCACCTTAGGCCAACGTCTGGCTCAACCTCCAAGGTTGCCGACTTGCCCTTAGCCAGCTCTTATCCAACGTAAGTGGGTTCATCGTGTAAGTGCAAGGACCGTAATGCATTTAGCTCTTCAATAGGTGCGAAACTATTAATCGCTATCTGATGGAGATTTGGATTAGTAGGAATATCCATGTTTAGATTGGATACTGGGCGTTGGTTAATTCTTGGTCGCCTAAAACGTAGCAAAACTGACATTGTTGCTCTTATCAATGTTCAATGAGTCGAATGGTAGCAATAGCGTGAAAGTTTCGCGCATTGTCTCGATGAACAAAGTCTTAGTTTCAGATGTCCAATTTCACCACACT
>NC_061513.1:241885213-241928919 GCF_022539505.1 Lolium rigidum
AAAGCTTATAGCAAACAACTTAATGACGAGATCTTATGCTACGCTTAATTGGGTGTGTCCATTACATCATTCATATAATGATATAACCTTGTTATTAATAACATCCAATGTTCATGATTATGAAACTAATCATCCATTAATCAACAAGCTAGTTTAAGAGGCATACTAGGGACTTCTTGTTTGTCTACATATCACACATGTACTAATGTTTCGGTTAATACAATTCTAGCATGATATATAAACATTTATCATAAACATAGAGATATAAATAATAACTACTTTTATTATTGCCTCTAGGGCATATCTCCTTCACGTTCACCTCTTTTTCTCTTCTTCTGTCCGGATGGGGGGACGAGGCCTGCCCATGGGACTTGCTTCCGGCATTCTTTGTTGAACGCGCGGATTTTGAGGCCACAGCCTTGTTCAGCTTAGCCGACCGCTCGGCGTTACGTCGCTCGATAGTGTCTAGCAGCTCTCTAACACGCTCTTGTTGTTTTGCCAGAGCATCTCCGGTAAGCGAATCACACAGCTCTACAGCAGCCTTAGCAGCTTTTATGGTTTTATCCGGGCTACAGTATTTAGGTTTCTCTACGATGCTAGTAGACGCAGAGGTACTCTTGCCGGTAAGAACTTCCTTACGCAAATCCTGATCTAGATTGCGAGCCTTAAGCCGGTTCTCCGGTATCCTAGCAGCATGAGCGCTAACAGAAGCAAAGCCATGGGCAGCGTTGTACTCACGTAGGGTTAGGTTCAGCTCGCGCTGCGCCCGGACGATGTCGGCGCCGTTCGCGAGCAGCTTCTGGCGTTGCGCCTCCAGCTCCGCCTGAGCCGCCGCCGGGTCGATGTTCTGCGCGATGGGCGTTGCCAGCACGTTCATCGCTGCTTGGAGAGGTGTTTCCGGTGGCGCGGAGGACGCTCCCGGTGCGCCGGTGTCGCGCTCCAGCGGTGGCTTGGCCGCACGGGTTGAAGCCGCACGACCAGCACCTTCATCCGCAGCCTCCTTGCCCGTGCCGCTAGCGCCAGCCATCATTACCTCGACGCTGCCGACGGCGCGGCCAGCACAGAGCCACCTTGGCGGGTCCGGTGCCACCAGCACCAGCGAGAGGCGCTGGCGCACGGGGACGGTGCCGAAGTAGACGCGGTGGCTGCCGAACTCGATGATGCGGCCGTTCTTGGGGAAGATGCCGCCGTTGGGGAAGCAGCCCGCGTTGTCGTTGATGAAGTCGATGGAGTAGAAGCGCTGGACGAGCGCAGACACCGTCCGCTCGCCGGCGACCTCGAGGATGCCCACCCGAATGTGTACTCCAGCAAGCGCCACTTCATGCCCCACGGTGGGCGCCAACTGTCGTCGTGGTGAACCGACAGATGCCATAGGATGGCTTAAGTTGGGGCCGAATGGATGCAAGAGGATTCGGGGGAGGGTTTGTGATTAGATGGGATGAACTTCCGGATGGTTTCCTCAAGAACTTAGCCAAGGCTAGATGTTGAAGAAGAAAGACATAAGGAAGAACTCGCTCTAGATCATCTTCTTTATTGATCTCAACAGGTTACAAGTTTCTCAGTACAAGTGTTCTTCTAATCCTAGCTCTCTTCGTGCGTGTCCATGAGAAGGGCTGCCCCTCTCCTTATATAGGGGAGAGGGTGGCTTACAGGGCAAGAAACCCTAATGGCATCTTTGACTAGACAAACTGCTTTACAAAGCTACTTTAATCATAGATGACACCGGAGTCTTCTTTAATCAGGGATGCTGACGTCCTCCGGCTTCCTTGACCGTCATCCTTCTCTTTATCGTCAGCCCTTCGTTCAAAGCTACTTTGCTTAGCTCATCTTTGTCCTCTTGCTCTGGAGAGAATCTTTGACCAGTCCTGCCGACATGCTCTTCTTTCCGGTAACCCGGTATCTTCTTATCCGGTTCCGGCATACCCCTCTTGGGGATACCGGCTTAGCCTCACTTAGCTAACTTCTTATCTCTATGTTCCGGTACGAACATCAAACCGGTATCTTGATGGCTCAAACCATCCGGTTTGGCATGCCTTTGGCATACCGGGGGTCATCCCCCCAACATGGCTTGTGTAAGCAAAGGTTGGGGGAGTGTCATCCTTAAATAAACTAAAGTACATGTGTAAACAAAAGAGAAGAGGGATGATCTACCTTGCTGGTAGAGATAACGTCCTTCATGGGAGCCGCTCTTTGGAGGTCTCGTTTGGCAAGGGGGTTAGAGTACCCGCTACCATTCGTTGACAACAACAAACACCTCTCAAAACTTTACTTTTATTCTCTTTATATGATTTCAAAACTCGAAAAAGCTCTAGCACATGATTTAATCCCTGCTTCCTCTGCGAAGGGCCTCGTCTTTTACCTTATGTTGAGTCGGTAAACCTATTTCCCTCCATCTCAAGCAAGCATTTTAGTTGTTGTGATCAAACTATTATATTGTGATTTGCTTCATCATGTCTTTTATTCTTCCTTGTTTAGTACAAGTTTTATCTCGAATGAATGAAGCTTTGAAAGTTATCAATGATAATTATGATTGAGTATGCAAGATGAGCCACATAAGTTTTAATATGAGAGCGCGGCTCAATAGATAAGTATAATCTGTTAACTGTTCTTTGACCAAGAATAAAGTTTGCCATCACCAATTATGATTTCTTATGCACCTTTATTTGTGATACCCTTATACTTGTTTCAAGTTGAGTTATATGAGGAAGTTGTTTACTAGAATGTCTTGTGTGAATGAATATGATGCTTCTTGTTCGTATTTGATTTATCGACTCTTCACTCCATAAACATGTGGTCCTGTTTACCGAGTTCAGTTTCGCTTGGGGACAAGCGAGGTCTAAGCTTGGGGGGGAGTTGATACGTCCAATTTGCATCACTATTTTATATCATAATTTGCTCGTTATTCATTGATATATTTCATGTTTGGAGATAATACTTATATTATTTCATCTATTTTGCATGATTCATGATTATTGGAGGATCGCGCACCGGAGCCGAATTCCGCTGGAAAAAGCATCGTCGAACGCAATATTTCGGAAGATCAACAATTGACGGGAATTACACGAAAACTCCTATTTTTCCGGATGACGAAGGGAGCCGGAAGGGGAGCCGAGGAGGGCCGCCATGGGCCCCCCTCACGAGCCGGCGCGGCCCCGCCCGGCCGCGCCGCCCGTGAGGAGGGGGCCCACAGCCCCCTCTCGCCTCCTTTTCTTCGCGTACTCCTTCGTCCCGAAAACCTAAGCCGAAGGGGTACGTCGCGAAGAGACACAGCCCGCCTCGCGGGGCGGAGAACACCGGAGAGAAAAGAGCTCTCCGGCGGGCGGAAATCCGCCGGGAAATTCCTCCCGGAGGGGGAAATCGACGCCATCGTCACCGTCATCGAGCTGGACATCATCTCCATCACCATCACCATCATCTTCATCATCATCACCGCCGTCTCCACCGCTGCACCTCGTCACCGCTGTAGCAATTTGGGTTTGATCTTGATTGTTTGATAGGGGAAACTCTCCCGGTGTTGATTTCTACTTGTTATTGATGCTACTCGAGTGAAACCGTTGAACCAAGGTTTATGTTCAGATTGTTATTCATTATCATATCACCTCTGATCATGTTCCATATGATGTCTCGTGAGTAGTTCGTTTAGTTCTTGAGGACATGGGTGAAGTCTAAATGTTAGTAGTGAAGTATGGTTGAGTAGTATTCAATGTTATGATATTTAAGTTGTGGTGTTATTCTTCTAGTGGTGTCGTGTGAACGTCGAATACACGACACTTCACCTTTATGGGCCTAGGGGAATGCATCTTGTACTCGTTTGCCAATTGCGGGGTTGCCGGAGTGACGAAACCCGAGCCCCGTTGGTATATCGATGCGAGGAGGGATAGCGAGGATCTCGCAGTTTAAGGCTCGTGGTTAGATTTATCTTAATTACTTTCTTGTAGTTGCGGATGCTTGCAAGGGGTATAATCACAAGTGTGTATTAGTCCTAGGAAGGGCGGTACACTAGCATAGGTTCACCCACACAACACTTATCAAAACAATGAAGATTAATTAGCCGTATGTAGCGAAAGCACTAGACTAAAATCCCGTGTGTCCTCGAGAACGTTTGGTCATTATAAGTAAACAAACCGGCTTGTCCTTTGTGCTAAAAAGGATTGGGCCACTCGCTGCAATTGTTACTCTCGCACTTTACTTACTCGTACTTTATTCATCTCGTTACATCAAAACCCCTGAATACTTGTCTGTGAGCATTACAGTGAATCCTTCATCGAAACTGCTTGTCAACACCTTCTGCTCCTCGTTGGGATTGACATTGTTACTTATCGAAGATACTACGATACACCCCCTATACTTGTGGGTCATCACTGAGCAGGGCCAGAGGTGTTGGCGGCAGTCTTGGTGAGTCTCTTGGGGCACTCGTTGGAGTAGTGCCCCACCACTCCGCACTCGTAACAAGTGATGGTGGACTTGTCCTTGGGGGTGATGGGAACAGCGTTGCTCCCAGTCCTCGGAGCAGTGTTGGAGGTGTTGTTGTTGTGGTTGGGGGCTCGAGGTGGAGCGCGGTTGAAGTTGTTGTTGTTGTTGTTGTTGTTGTAGTTGCTGTTGTTGTGGTGGCCTCCTGGCCTGGGGTTTCCTCCACTCCGGTTCTGATAACCCAGACGTGAATTCTGCATCGGTGGCTTGTTGTTTCTTGGGGCAAACCCTCCACTTGAGCTGGGGCGATACTTGTGGGTGTTGCTGGGCCCACTCTGATTCATCATGCGGCGCTTGCGGTTTTCATTTTCCTGATGGATCTTTCCCTCCATTTGGATGGCGGAGTCCACGAGGGCTTCTAGATCAGCAAAGGGAATGTTGATCAGCACAGTCTGCATCTCATCATGCAGTCCATTCAGGAACCTTTCCTTCCTCTTCTCGTTGGTGTCGGTCTCATCCGGGGCGTACCTTGACAGAGTGAGGAATCTGTCGCGGTATTCTACCACGGTTAGATGACCTTGCCTAAGTTCGCGGAACTCATCCCGCATCTTCTTGATGAGACCCGGTGGCACATGATACTTGCTAAACTTGAGCTTGAAATCTGCCCAAGTCATCATTTGCCCCGCATTCAATGCGCGAGAACTTGTCCACCAGGCACGTGCAGGTCCTGCCAGATAGTGGGTGGAGAATAGCACCTTGTCATTCTCCTCCACTCTGGTCACTTCAAGATTGTTCTCCATAGTATGGAGCCAATCGTCGGCATCAAGGGGTTCCTCCGTCTTGCTAAACACCGGTGGATTGGTGTTCTGGAAGTTTTTCATCTTTGACCCAGGGTGGTCATGGTTTCCGTGGCCCTGATTGTTCTGTGCAATCTGTTGAAGTGCAGCTAGGTTGGCTTGCCGTTCAGCTCTTTCAACTTCTCTATCAGCCATCATCTGTTGCAACATCTGCATCATCGCCTCTTGAGTCATGTTGCGAGTTGGAGGTGCCATCTGAACAGGGATATGGATAATGAGACGAGAGGGAAATTTCTATGGCTCATTTTGGGATAAATTCACACAATTTAAACTTGATTCATAAAATAATAATAATATTACACACACAAACATAGTCATGAAGGTAGCAAATATTACAAGCCAACAATCCGGAGGGTTTGAAGAACCCTTTCAACAATCTACGATACATGGGGCGGGTACAAAGGACCGATACATATCACGAGACGCAAGTGCTCAGACAGAACTACTATCCATCGATGCGGAGTGGGAAGGTGGTGTCCATCCCGGCAGGCAGGTGCTGGTGGAAGTCCAGATCTCCCTCATCTTCCTCCTCATAGTCGTTGTCGTTGCTCACGTAGGAGTAGCCATCCCCTTGGATGTCTTCTCCCTCGCCTTCTCCTTCCAGAGCTTGGAGTTGCTCCGCCTGAGTGGCGACGGTTTCCTTCAGGGCGGCGATCCTGGCCTTGAGGCGGTTGATGGTGTAGTCCTTCTTTGAGACCAGCTGGCGCAGAGCCCTACGCTCCTTGGCGATGACCTTGATGGTCTTCGCCTGCTGATTCAGCTGGAGGTGGGTGGTGTTGGCGAATGCGCGGGAGTTGTCCAGCTCAGCACGAGTCTCGAACAACATGAAGTCGAGATGATCCACGTGGTGCCTCAGCACGGGGTGGAACGGCAGGCTGATGGGCAGCCCAAGAGAGGAGAGCCTTGCAAAGTGTGCAAAGCGTTCCCCTTCAATAGCCACCGAGTTTTGCCCGCACAGACGAGCGAGAGCCTCCTGTAGAGCGCGGGCGAGTCCATCCACCCAGGTGTTCTCTCGGAGAGAGAACTGAATCTGGCGGAACATGGGTGACTCCGGCCTTCCGGGGAGGTTGGCCATGATGATCCATTGGAGCTGGCCCCCGACCTGGTCAGCGATCTGGCCCCCGTAGAACACGGGAGGCGAGCGTCCGAGGAACTCTGAGAGGGCAAACAGATCCCTCTCAAAGATCAGATCCCCACCGTTCGCCAGCTCGTACACTTGGGTTTGGATGAAGGGCTCCATCGGGATGATAGGCTCCATCTGTAGAGGGATTGATGAGCAAGTTAGAGAAGTGCAAGTGTTCAAAATTTTAAGTAACTTATGAATAAGAGCATGAATTTGCGATTTGAAAAGATCTCCAAGGTAAAGGTATGAATGTATTTTTCATAACTATTCAATTTATTAAATTTGAAACTAAGTTTGTCAAACGTCCATTCTAACTAGGGTCTCCTAAGGTCAAACAATGGCTCGATACCAACTTGTCAACACCCGGATTTTTAAGTCCCGATGCCCTATTATATCATACATCGCAATCCCAGGAAGATTGTTTTTGCGAGACATAATAGTAAGTAGTTCAGAGTCATCATTACAACACATACTTGTCTTACAACAACGGATCACATGATCCAATATTACACAAATAGATTGTTCAACATTACACATAAGTAGCGGAAGCGTAGTAGTAGTGGACTATCTATTCCACAGGCAACGCTTGACGTTAGAAGACGATCCTAGTTATCGTAGACGTCCTGTTGTCCGTCATCCTGATACTGTTGCTCCTCTTCAAAGTCTGGCATTTGAATAGCCAGGGCAAAGCCATGAGTACTTTAAAGTACTCGCAAACTAATACTAAAGTAAGTACTTGTTGAGTGTAGTAAGGGGTGCTAAGCTCTAGGTTTATTTGCATAAAGCCAAGTTTAGTTTATCAAACATTTAGTAAAGACTCATCATTTGCTAGACTAACTCAAGTGGGAACATTAGTGTCATTCCCACAATCATTTGTGATCCAAGTCAAATCACCTTTCAATTCATCATTCCTTTTTAAGCTCAAAAATTCTGATACGGAAATAGTATGGCCTTTCCAATCGTCCATAATCGCGGACACGGCTATTCGAATAGGTTTAACACTCTGCAGAGGTTGTACTCTTGTGCCACAACTTTTGATTACATCCGTCGAGGATAACCCTGAATCATCGTAACTCGATACGCGGATCATCAACCTTAACCTTTCACTTATATGTCCTAGTATAGGCACCTCTCCCCATGAGCTTGGCCTCCCGGTGAAAACCAACTCGTTAACCCGGAACCGCACGAGGCTTGGGTCGTACATTCACCTCATATTCACATCATTTCTCATATACGGAGGCAGCCTCGGCGTAACCCCTATGATGCTTGTCTAGAGGGAACCCATACTAAAATACACAAGTTTCTAGTTAAGCCCTAACCATAATCAGGTATTGTGGGGATACTTGTATAATTGGAAGGGTGTCGCATTCAAACCCATATCAGTTTTATATCAAAAATTACCATCTTCTCTTGGTCATATTCACCTTCAAAATCATTCAATGGAATGACTCATCATTCCAAGGTTTCAAATTCATTTCAAAGTCACATGTTCCCATCTAGAGTAGTCAAAATTTTATTTGATTAGCACTAGCAACTATTTCATGAGGGGTGAGTGTTTCTAGGCTAACCTTTAAATCTTGTTCTACTCTATACAAGTGAATCATAAATCAAAAAGTACTTTGAAGTAAATAAGCAAAAATAAGTGCAAGGTAAAAACATGGGATAGGTAAATACATAAAATTAAAGGGGTGATGGTGCCTTGCTCTTGTAGAGCTTAGCATCATGGTGATTAGCAAGAGTATTAGCTTGCCTTGGTGGGGATAGGAGTCAAAGTTTTCCTCCTCCTCTTGAGAGTAGCTTCCCTCCTCCACGTATTCCTCGTTACTAGCGTCTATATACGAATACGAGTACACAATCACCACACCATTACTTGCATGCTAGACTAAAACACACAAGAGGGTTCACACACTTAATTGTAACATCACATCCAACATGGCATGGTGAATTACTTGGTTTGGTTCTTATTTAAGAGAAAATAATTTCCTCTCATTAAGTATTTATTTGATTTGCTATTTAAGTCTTTGGAGAAAATAATTTCCTCACATTAAATCCTATCAAGATTTAATCTCCACAAATAATAATAAGGTATGAAATATAAGTTGACCAAGGTCAACATTCCACATCTATTATATGGGAGTATAATTTAAATGAAGTGTTATACTTCACACAATTTAATACCACCATTTAAATGTATTAAAATCTCTAAGTAATGCAAATCAGAGGTTCATTAGCCTAGGAACATTTCCTCTGGTTGGATTACTTAGGATCAAGATTTAAATGAGAGAGTACCTCTCATACTATTTATAACATTTGAATTCCATAATTTGAAATGCACTAGAAATGGCTATTTAACCATTATTTTTATCCAGTACATGATCATGCAAACAACTTGGCTATATTATGGCATAAACAATTAAAGAGCATCAATTGTGATTTATGAGAGTTGGAATCAACTCAAAATCAATTTTGGTTGAATTTTAAATTAAGTTTCAAGTTGCAAAAGTCCCCGACTTGTTATTTTTAGCATTTTAATTCTACCACGAATTTGGAGATGGGACCAGTGGCATTGGCTAGATAATTTCCTTAGCTTTCCAGAGATATCAAAATGGCTAAATTTGGTGCAGTGGTTTGAAAGTTATTCAATTTGGAAATGGACACCAGTATTGAAAGTTGACTGAAACCATTTAAATGAAATTTGAATTCGTGGGCTGCGCGGGAAATGGAAACGGGCCGAAACGATTTAAAATCGCGACGCACGGCCCAGCAAGCATCGGGTGCAACTGGGCCGCCCTGACGAGGTGGGGGCCACCCGTCAGTGGCTCTTAACCACGCGAAACGGTACGCGCGCTGAGAGGCGTTGGATTAGAGGATGGATCGACGGCCAGCAGTCGTCGTCTTCTCCGACGAGAAGGCGAGGTTCTGGCGGCGGACGTAGGGGGTCGACGGCCTTATCGGCGTTCCCGCGGGGTTCTGCTGGTGGCGAGGCGAGGTTGTCGACGATGCTGGAGCTCCTGGTAGCAGTGGCGAGGCGTGGATCAACGGAGGCGATCTCAGGTCTCCGGCGGCCTTCGTCTTGCGATTGGAGCAGCTCCGGCGGTGTGGTGTCAAATTGATGGGTGGAGAGGAGGCAGAGATGAGAGGAGAGCAGATGGTGTGAAGAAATGGAGCTCAGAGCTCCTCTATTTATAGCGGGCGAGGTGGTGCCGTGGGTGCTGCGAAGGGGCGTCCATGGCACGGCGTCTACGGTGAGCGAAGGGGCAAGCGAAGGACGGCATCGTGTAGGCGTTGTCCTGGCGATGCTCTAGGTGCAGCGGGCGCAGCGAGAGGACGACGGGATCACTCAGGCGCGTGCGGTGATCATTGCAGTACCCGCGGTACTTCTCCGGCGAGGACGACGGTGACGAGGCAGCCGCAGTCGCTCGAGCATGTCTAGTGGCTAGAGGGCGTGGAGGCGGTGCTCGTTCCAGGCATAGGGATGCAGGGGGAGGACGACGGTGTTCGAGTGCGCGACGTACTGGCGCGTTCCAGAGCGTGATCACCACGCCGACTGGCATGTACTGGCAGGTTTTGGGCGCGCGCGTTCTGGCCAATGCCGTGCGTTGGTGATCGAGTGAAAGGTACTGGCGTGATCCTTGTGCTTCAGGGATGCGTCTGGACACGATTTTGGAGAGAGGGGAGGGCCATAGAGAGTGGCCAAAGGTGGCCGAGTGTGCATGGCATGGCATAGTTTAGGGTTTTTCTCCACTTTAAACGACGAGGCAAGTACATGATTCGATGCGGGGGCTCGGAGAAGCAACAATGATCAAGTTTGGAAAGGGGTTTAGGCTAAGAACTGCTGGACAAAGGGCTGTGTTGCAAATCAGAAATTATGCCTGCCAAGTGTTCGATCATATGGCCGCATGAACATTTAATTTGAATTTCGAAATTCTTTTTGGTGGAACTCAAACATATTAAATATAGGTTAGTTTGGTGGTGGTGGGGTTCAATTTGGAAAAAAATTGCAAATTTTCAAAAGTGAGGTGATCTTATTCTCTCTCTCGGGTTCCATCTTTGCACAAAAATTTTGGTCAACCTAGTCAACTCTAGCCATGGTGGTCAACATGAAAGTTGCTCACCTTGACAAGGTCTTGGATGACCTGGCATTGGTTGGCTGAGTTTAGTTTAGGATTTGAGAGATAAAGAGGTGCAAAGTAGGGAAGAAAATAAAAGTGTGACATATGACCATTATCATATGTGTTTGAAATTTGAGTTTTCCTTTGATTTGAATCTGGTTTCTTTTATGCATTTGTGTTTGTTTTTGTTATATATGAGTTTTAGAAACCATAGGGCAAGCAATGGGGGCCTCATATGAAGATTTGCAAAATTGCCCTAGTGTGTATGTGAGAGAGAAATGGGTTCTTCTCATTTTCTTTTATTCTTCTCAAATTAGGGTTAGGTGATCTTAGTTTAGGGTTTAATAGAAATTGATCATCATACTAACATTCATCATGGCAATGGCACAAAAGAAAATCACTCAAATGCATGAAACTATATGTGACACTATATGCATATAAAAAGTTTTTGTTTGTTGCAAAAATTGAGTAATTGAACTCTCACTTGCTTTTATTAATGTTGAAACTTGAGATGTTACAACCTCCCACTCCACCTCCCCAGCCTCGAGCTCCGACGAGGAGTTCGACGATGACGACAACACCGATGACCTCCTCGACCCGGTCAGGGACGCTAAGGCTCTGACTGAAGCAGAGAAGGAAGCAGAGGAGGAGCGGGCGGCCCACGCGGCGTTCGACGCTGAGATGGAACGCCGCAGGGTGGTGACCGCCGCAACCGCAGAGGACGACGACTCCAACATCTCATGGTCTTCCAATGACCCTGATGCGCCTACCTCGGAGGAGAAGACGGCGAAGCAGAGGGCGTTAGTTGACTCCTTCGAGACACTCAAACGCGAGGCTGCGGCAGAGGACGCGGCGGCGCACCGAGCCCTAGCGCGAGCCCTAGCGGCCGTACGGCAGGCGGCGGAGAAGCATACGAGGGATGGACGCAACGACGGGACCGGGCCGTCAGGCAGCAAATAGTCTAGGCAACTACTTTGTATAGTTTCTACGTAGTAGTTTTAATGCTTTTTAAATATGTTGCAATCTAAAAATGGATCGCTCCGCTAGGAGCATACCCAGACGCAAACGGACGCGCATATGAAATATGTCCGCGGGGCGACGCAAACAGGGCCGGCTCTGGCCCAGGGCAAGAAGTTCGACGGCCCGGGGCCCAACCAAAACTGGGGCCCATTTTTCTGTCACAATGTATATAGGAAAAGGTAGAAGAAAAAAATTAGGCCCATCTAGCATGCACGCAGCCTAAATTGGGCCCATTTAAAGAGTTCGCCCTGGGGCCCTCTAAATCCTAGAGCCGGCCCTGGACGCAAACGGACGCTCGTGGCCACTTTTAGGCGTCCGAAATGCGTCGGCCCGTTGGAGATGCCCTTATGCCACAAAAAATGAGGCGGGGACACGGTAAGCTGAAGAAAAAAAAATGTTTTCTTAGTGTCACGAGATCAAAACTAGGCGTTTGGACATGAATCCAGGGGTAATCAAGCCATTTAGGTCTCCTTGCTTTGAAGTGCATGTGTTCCAATCTTTTTTTTGGACATCGTAATTAGTTCTTGTCGCCTGTATTCAACAACTTTTACATGATTAGCATTTGTGAAGGATATAAAATATATTTGAATTTAAATCAATAATTAAACGGAAATGAGTTATGTACAGCTATCCCAGCCACCCATTACTTCGTGATTTGGATAAGTAGCACACATAGGTTAATTTTGCATTTGGTCAAGTCTGATTTTTTGAAAGAGAAACTCTGAAAAGCTAGGAGATAGGACGTGACCACCAAAAGCCTATGAGAACCCCCTAGGCCCTCGGGTATAATTTTCATTAATATGTCTATGAAAAAGTGATATATGAAATATTTAAATGTGTAAGTTATTTGATAGAAAAGACATAAGAAAGCTGCTACTACCCCCTTCATAAAACAATGCATATAAATTTAGTTAAAAATCAAACTTGAAATTTGGAGACAAAAATATTAACATCTACATTATTAAAAAAATGTACATCAAAAGATCCATCATAGGACGTATTTTCTTAGTGTATTTATCAACTATTATAAATAGTTGTTACTTTTGTGTATATCATTAGTCAAACTTAGTGCGCTTTGAATTTTGACGAAAGGTATATATGCCTTCTTTTGTAATGGAGGTAACACTATAAACAAAAAGCCCTCACTAGGGCTAAGCCGGTAGAAATGATGGATCCCATTTCCAGTCACTTACTAAAAACTCGTAAAGTGGCAAAGCCTGCATGACAAGATGATGATTTGTTTTGCTAGTCATTGCCTTGGCAAGCAAGTAAGTGTGTAGGACAAGTTGTTGACCTGTAGTCAAGTGGTGAGGTGTTGACTAGTCAAAAATTGCTATACCAATTTAGCTTGCGTGGCAATGTATTGACTACTATGATTGGTAAATGACTTGGTTGCTAAGCAATCTTGTGTGACAAGATGGAATTGCATAAGCAATCTATTATATAAGATGGCCATAAGGAGCAAGAGGCATGATAGATAGAAGATAAGAGCAAACCCTAGTTCGCTAGTTTCTCTTTCCTGTTCCCATGTCTCTTAATTTTGGTACAATTTTTGGATGTTATTAACCTCTAACTCACTAGGGTTATGCATATCTTTACCTTTTTCTATAACTTAGAAGTTGCAAAATCACCATAAGACATTCGGGTTAAAGTCTAAACGGTAGTCTAAAATACTCAAGCTACAAAAAAAAGAGGTTTGAAATAATCTTCAATTTTTTTTGCAAAAGAAAGGTATAGTATTCTTTTGAGTGAGAGAAAGAGGCCGGAACCACTATTACTGTACCACTCCGGGCTGTCTCAGCCCAGTAACCTTCTTGTCGAAGCAGCCCAAATCCAGCACTTGCTCTATCCCCACCTCCCCTTTCCATTTCTTCCCTGCGTCGATCGAGCGAGGATTTCCTTCCTTGCTTGACCCTAAAAGCGCCCCCTTCTTCCTCTCTCTTCCCCACCAGATTTTGAAAAACCCTACCTCGCCATCCACCCTCCTCCTCCCGATCTTGCCCACCCAAAACCCTAGCCGCCCCAGATCGCGGCGGAAATGGAGGTTCCCCCGGAGATGCTCGACGCCCTGGCCGGCTGGTTCGCGCAGACGCTCTCCCCGGACGCCGCCGCCCGCCGCGCCGCCGAGCAGAGCCTCTCCTCCGCCGCCTCCTCCCCGGGCTTCGCGCTCGCGCTCCTCGCCCTCGCCTCCTCCCCGCGCCACGACTTCCAGGCGCGCCTCGCCGCCTCCGTCTACTTCAAGAACGAGCTCCGCCGCCGCTGGCCCAAGCCCTCCCCCGACTCCTCCGACGACGCCGCCGACACCCTCCCCGCCACCGACTGCGCCATCATCAAAACCCACATCCTCAACCTCCTCCTCACGGCCCCGCCCCTCATCCAGTCGCAGCTCTCCGAGGCCCTCGCCGCCGCCGCGGCCGCCGACTTCCCGGCCAAGTGGGACTCCCTCCTCCCCTCCATCGTCGCCTCCCTCGGCACCGCCCTCTCCACAGGCGACATCCCCGCGGCCAACTCGCTCCTCGCCGCCGCGGCCTCCCTCTTCGCCCGCTTCCGCAACGCCTTCGACACCAACACCCTCCGGATCGACCTCAAGTACTGCCTCGAGGGCTTCGCGGCCCCCCTCCTCGAGGTCTTCCTCTCCACCTCCCGCCGCCTCCACTCCTCCCCAGCCTCCGCGAACCCGCTCGACCTCCGCCCCGTCTTCGACTGCCTCCGCCTCTGCTCCGAGATCTTCCACTCGCTCAACTCCGTCGACCTGCCCGAGTTCTTCGAGGACCACATGCGCGAGTGGATGACGGAGTTCCGCGCCTTCCTCACCACCTCCTACCCGCCGCCCGTCGAGGCCGACGGCGCCCCCGACGCGCTCCGCGCCGCCGTCTGCGACAACCTCCAGCTCTACATGGAGAAGTACGAGGAGGAGTTCAGGGGGTACCTGAAGGAGTTCGTGGAGGCCGTGTGGGGGCTCCTCATGGCGCCGACGGTATCCCCGTCGCGCGGGCAGCTCGCCGTGACCGCGATAAGGTTCCTGACGACCGTCGCCGAGAGTGTCCACCACGCGCTGTTCGGGACGCCTGATGCGATGAAGCAGATCTGTGACAGCGTTGTCGTGCCGAACCTGCGGCTGCGGGACGAGGACGAGGAGTCGTTTGAGGTGAATTGGGTGGAGTATGTCAGGCGTGACGCGGAGGGGAGTGACACGGATACGCTGAGGCGCGCTGCGTGCCGGTTGCTGAGGGGGCTTGCGGCCAACTACCGGGAACAGGTGGCGGCGCTTGTGTCGGCGCAGGTCCAGCAGATGCTGGCTGCGTATGCGGCTGACCGGGCCAGCAACTGGAAGGAGAAGGATGCTGCAATATATCTTGTTATCGCTCTTATGCAGAAGCCTGGTGCCACTGGTGGTGGGACTCCTGTGGTTGACATGGAGAGCTTCTTTACGTCTGTCATTGTGCCCGAGCTGCAGGCCGCTGATTGGCAGTCTGAGCCGATGCTCAAGGCAACTGTCCTCAGGTTCTTGAAGGAGTTCAAGGATCAGATACCCAAGGCTACTGCACTAGCACTGCTTCCAAGTGTGACAAGGTTCCTGACGCATGAGTCCAATGTTGTCCATTCCTATGCCGCCATCTTTATTGAGAACCTGCTCATCACCAAGGACGTGGTCCAGGTACCAGGGGCTAGTGTGGTGACAAGGACTTCACGGTATGTTGCTGCTGATATCAGTTCATTTGCCCAGCAGATTATTCAGAGCCTGTCCACGGCGCTAAATTATCCCGATTCTTATGAGAACCCCTATCTGATGAAGTGCCTGATGAGAGTGCTTGGGATTGCTACTATCGCTGGCCAAATTGTTCATGAGATAACTGCTCGTCTTGTGGGGATTCTCATGGAAGTTTGCAATAACCCCAAGAACCCTGACTTCAATCATTACCTGTTTGAGTCTCTGGCAGCAGTGATTGGCAAGGCTGGTGAGCAGGACCCAGCATTGGTCCCTTTGTTTGAGGCAAGCCTCTTCCCAGTACTCCAGAGGATATTGGTTGAGGACATCTCGGAGTTCTGGCCATATGCTTTTCAGATATTTGCACAGCTTGTCAACTTGAGCCAACCACCTCTCTCGCAGAATTACATGCAGCTGTTCGGTGTCCTGCTCAGCAATGCTACCTGGGACCGACCACCGTGTGTTCCTGCCTTGGTTCGCTTGCTGCGGGCGTTCCTTCGCAAGATTCCAAATGAACTTAACCAAGAAGGTAGGCTGCCGAATATCTTGGTGATATTCCGTAGTCTTGTTTCGCGTGCCAGCACTGAAGATTCTGCATTCTACATGCTTAACACGCTAGTGCAAAACGTTGGTTTTGACACTATGAGTCCACACATTGGTGAGATATGGAGTACTCTCTTTACTCGGCTACAGACTCGGCAAGCAGTGAAGTTTGTGAACTCTCTTGTGGTGCTCATGTCCTTAGTGTCCGTCAAGTATGGGCCAGGTGTTCTTGTCAGTTCTGTGGACACAGTTCAGCCGAGTCTTTTCACCACAATTCTTCAGCGGTTCTGGATTCCCAATCTCAAGTTGATCAAAGGTTCTCTTGAAATCAAGCTTACAACGGTTGCCTCAACAAAGTTGCTTTGTGAGTCCGCGGTGTTGTTGGATGCTGCTGCAGCCCAGACGTGGGGCAAATTGCTCGATAGCATAGTCGCACTGTTTTCCAGAACGGACCAAGATGGAGCACAAGAGCAAAATGATGGAGCTGATGCAGCGGATAGTCAGAGAACATCAGGTTACTCTGTCTCATTTGTGCGCCTTCAGTATGCTGGGAAGAGTGAAGATGATCTGTTGAAAGAAGTAAATGATCCAAAACAGTTTCTGGTCACATCCTTGGCCTCACTTTCTGCTCAGTCTCCTGGAAGATTTGGTCCTGTCATCGAGCAGCATGTGGATCCAGCAAACAAAGGTGCTCTTCTTCAGCTTTGCGCTGCCTACAATGCCAACATTGTCTAGGTAAATAACTTCCTGATCCCTCCCATTCATGTTTGAACGCATTTTGATCAGTGGCCTCAAAATCTAGAAGATGAAAGTTTTCAATTGATATTATCAAGTTTATTTGCTGCGTTCCTTCGCTCCCTGTCCTTCCAATGTGCCATGATGGCCTGTAGTGTATTGACAATGTTATTCATATCTGTGACCTAATACAAACATACAATAGAAGCTGGTGAATGTAGTATGGGGTTATTTTTTTGGATGCATAATAATCACTAGCTGCACAACCAACCTTCCTCTGGACATGCAACTACCAAGTTCGGTGATGCTATAAACTGTAGTGTGCTTCTTTGCAGTACTTGTTCTCTGTTGCTTCAAGTAGATAATTGGAATTCCCTGTTCCGTATTAGGAATAACTGTGCACACTGGGGTAAAATGGCCATTAACAGCTACCGAGTCATCCACTAGGTTTAGGCTGTACAGTCTTTTAGTGAGAAAACTATCAATTGTGCCATATGATTATCCATTATCATTTCCTCTGGCTTAGGATGTATAGCAGTAACATAATTGGCACATCAGAGTGCATGAAACCATTCTAACTCACTTGCCAATACTCAAAGGTTAGTTGCAAATTGCATTGTTATTAGCCCATACCTGCAAAATTTGAACATATCAGATAGTTGTCTCAAGTTATACTTTGGTGAGGGTTGCTGCTAGCGCGCACTTAATGATGTGAACTCTATTTGATAAATAAATGTTAGGATTTACTTAACTGGTATTCCTGTTAAACTTTGCTTTCATATTAGTATATGCCATTGTAGACTGGTTGCTAGTACTAATATTGCAATATGTGTGGTCAAACGTACGTGGAAATGAATGGCTGTGAGAATTTACATTCTTGAGCTGCTTTTGTTAGTTCTGTCCCATTGAGAAGGTATTTGAACGGAAATGAGTTTTTTTTTTTTACTTTGAACAGCCGAAAGCTGTTTTCGTTTTCATATACTCTGTTCACTGTTGTTGATTACTGTGCACAGTGGGCATATAATGGCTATTAACATCTACTGAGTCATTCATTAGATTTAATTTGTGCAGTTTTTTAGTCAGAAAACTATCAAGAGTGCCATATGATTATCTTGTATCATTTCCTGTGGTTTAGGATGTATAAAAGTAAAATAGTTGGCACATCAGAGTGCATTAAACCATTCTAGCTCTATCTTATAAGCATTCAAGTTAAAAACTTGCAAACTGCATTGCCCTTAAGCCCAAACCTGCAGTGTTTGTACATTTCAGCTAGTTATCTCAAGTTATAATTTTGTGAAGAAACTGATTGCTGGCTGTGTTCACTTGCTGGTGTAAACTCTAGTGATTAAAACTTACTAAGATTTACTTACTTAGCTGGTATTCCTTTAAAACTTCGCTTTCATATTATAAGCCACTGTAGCACTGGTCGCTAGGGACTAATATTGCAATATGTGTGGTCAAACGGACCTGGAATTGAGTTGCTGTCAGAATGTACATTCTTGAGCTGCTTTTGTTAGTTCAGTCCCATTGTGAAGGTATTTGACGTAAATGAGTTTTGTACTTTGAACAGTCGAAAGCTGTTTTGTATTCATATAGTCTGTTCAGTTTTGTTGATTACTTTATTCATTCCTAAGCTTCTCTTGTTTGTAAAACCCTGACGTGTCATTTGTTCCGGACCTATTGCCCTTTGAATTGGTTAATTCTGCTTTCATTGCTAATGTTTTAATATTTGAGTTTGGTTTCTGTCTCCTCTAACATTTGTTGTTTGAATATTTCAGAAGCAAGGAGTTTTTTTCTCCGCGGATGAGTCTCCCGGTGTCATGTGTCCATCAAGTTGGTTTTGGTTTCGTCCTTTGCTCCAGTGGAATGTGTAGAAGGCTGGTCGTGGGATGCGAAGGATGCCAAATCATACAGTAGGAGCTTAGGATGAGAAAGTTGAACTATGTGGAGAATGTGTCTACTATGTTGGTTGTGAATTTTGTGTGTGTGGAAGAGGTCTGTTTTCCCAGAGAGAGTACTGATACTCCCTCGTCGAGAATGTTGTCAACATGGTCTGTCTGTCGTTCCTGGTAGAATCTGCTGTAATACTGGCACTGGGAAGTGGTATATGTGTGGATGTTATTGGACCATCCACTGTCGGTCAGGTCAAAACCTTTGAAAGAGTCTTGAATTTGAAGGTTGCCATTTGCAATCCTTGCTGCAATACCTGGTCGATCATATGCTCTGAGCTAAAGAATTGTGTGGGTGATTTTGGTTACCAGGGTTTGTTTGGTTACGAGCAAATTGTGTCTGGGTTTTGCTAGCGGAAACTGAGTTGATCCGTTGGAGTACACATTCGGTACACGTACGCAGGTTCGTTTGCTTGAAGTGACGAATGCGCGTGATTGTTGTTCCATGTTCTGTATAGTGCAAGTATAGCTGGATTCGCTTTATTCTCTATCGTTAGGGCATCTCCGGCGCTCCGCGACTGTTTGCGTCCGCGTGGACTGGAAATGCGTCTGGCATCACCTCCAGCGGGCGACGTAAAGTGATCGGACCCTCCGCGGAGACGCAAACCTGGTCCAAATATGCGCCAGGTTTGTGTCTGTGCGGACGCGCAAAATGTCCGCTCGCTTCTCCACCGGGCCTGCCTGGCAGTGAGCCTGCATCGAGGTCATCGCTTCGGCGGTCAGCGCTTCCGCGTCTGCGCCGCAGCCTTCGCCATCAATAGCGCGGCTGCCTGTTCTGCACGCGCACTGGCGGGCGGCGGCTGGGCTTCTGCGCCACCTTCAATGCCATCGTATCCCGCGCGCGGCCGCGCTTAAAAGACCAGCGGCCGCGTTCCTCCTTCCCCCACACCTCCACTCGCACCACCACCGCCGCAGCGCCATGGGGAAGAAGAACGACTTCGAGGCCTCCGGCAGCGGCTGCAAGAGGGTGCCGCTCCCCGTCACGCTGGGGAGGCTCATGCACGGCAAATGGATGTCGTGCGAGCGCTGGTCCGGCGTGCAACTGCCTGGCGGCTGGCGGCTCAGCTGCCGCCGGGTGCTCATCCCTCCCGTCCCTGCGCGCGAGCCTGATCGGACCGCGTAGATGCGGCGAAGGAGGCGGTACCTGCCACCGGACCTCCGCGACGATCCGGCGTACGCCATCGACTCCGACAGCTGCCGTACGTATCTGTCGACCGACACGGATAAGAGAAGAAGGGCGGGCTTCATGGGTGACAGGGATTTTCCCTTCGGGTCTGCACCGCCGACTCGTCCACGAAGACAGGAGGCGCCGAGGCGTCGTCAGCAGACGGCGACGCGCGCGCAGCACAACGACGACGACGCCTACGCCGCCTACAACGATGAGGATGACTACATCGAGGCGCTCGCGTACCATAACGAGGAGGTGAAGGACGACAGCGACGACTACGTCGCGGCCGTCTTCCACGAATGGCAGCTGGCCGTGGCGGAGGGCCGCGTTTTCGAGTTCCCGGAGAACATGACGGACGACGAGATGGCGAAGCTCGGCGTCCTCGTCTCCGAGAACGACGCGCCTGTGCAGCCGCCGCTGCCCCGGTACGCCACCGGCGTCATGCCGCCGGGCCTGTCGGAGGATGAAGCCCTTCGACTGGCACTACAGGACTCGGCGGCGTCACAACCGCAGCCCTGGGCACCGCCTCCACCGCCGCCTAAGCCGCAGCTCTGGGCGCCTCCACCGCCGCCACAGCCGCAGCCCTGGGCGCCTCCTCCACCGCCGCCACAACCATACCCCTGGGCGCCTCCGCCACCGCCACCGCCGCAGCCCTGGGCGCCTCCTCCACCTCCAGCACCGCCGGCGCGCCCGGCGTACGCTCCCCCGGATGGCAACTGGCCGTGGGTGATACCGGAGCTCATCGTGCTCGACAGTGACGAGGAGCAGCAGTAGGCGTTAGATTTTTTTTCATGTTTTAACTATGTAAATTATGTTTCACGTATTAAAAAAATGAGTCGGCCAAAAAAATGCGTCGTGCCGCTGGAGCCACCCCCGACGCAAACGGACACGCGGTCGATTTCGACCATTTCAGCCAACGCAAACGGACGCGCGCGAACGCTAAAATGCGTCGCGCCGCTGGAGATGCCCTTAGGGCATGCGACACATTTTATTATCCGCGAGCGTCCGTTTGCGTCGCGCCGCAGACGCAAAAATGACCGTTTTTGTCCGCGCGTCCGTTTGCGTCTGGGGGTTGCTCCAGCGGTGCGACGCATTTTTTTCTTATTTTTTCTCTACTCTATTTAAACATAGCTCGAAATATTATACTCCCTTCGTTCCTTTCTAGTGCCTATAATTTTTTGGTATTTGTTTCAGAACATAATGTTGTAGCTTGACTTTTTTTTCAATTATCCCCTTCCTCGTTCAGCTCCCACACAATATGCGTGAGAAAAAATCCATACAAAATTGAAAACAATTAATTGAGATTCCTAATGCATGACCCAACAATTTCTTAAAATTAGGCAGCAATATTTTACTCTCCTTGATTGAACTTGACAGCATCTATAGAGAATCAACAAGAGAGATTTGTGGGATTTATTATGGTAAGTTAGGAAGATATGGATTTCCCAAATTTTACGTTGATCTCAAATCGTTCAGCTAGGGGATCTTGTGTAAAAAATACTATTGCGCTAATTTCCGTGCCAAAAAACTATAGGCACTATAGAATGGAACAGAGGGATTATATGGGAACATGGTTTTACACAAACTAATAAATAATTGGGAACATGGTTTACACAAACTAATACATAGTTTGAACCATGGTGGACACAAATAAAACATTGCAAAATGAGGAAACCAGTTGTGTTGATTTCCGTATGTTCGCTGCCAAGAAAGAACATTCGAGGGCACACTCAGTCACCCAAACTGGAAAATTCAGCGGGAGATGGTGCCCTTGTTGGTTCTATCGAGGACGAACATCCAGAAACCTCCACTACTGGCTTCTTTGGCCCGTAGCCAGATTCGCTGCAAAGAAAGAACATTGTAAGTTCTAACTATCGGTATCCGAGCCGGATTCACCGGTGTGGTAGTGCCTGCGGCACGCCGTGTCGTCGAACACCTTGACGATCATCTCGCCATCACCCTCGTAGAGGAAGGTGAGATGGCAGCCGCGCTCGGGCTCGAGGTCGCGGGCGAACTTGTCCCACCCCGTGTGCAGGTACATTTTGCCCTGCCCGTCGAACAAGACCTCCACGGTCCAGCGGCAGAAGTTGGAGCTGGCCTCCCGTAGCTGCAAATGCGCTGGACGCCATCGACGAACTCGACGAACTTGTCCGGGAGCCGCTTGATGCCGAGAGGGTCGTCGTCGATGCGGAGGAGGAACTCGAAGCAGCGGTCCTCCTGCGAAGACGAGGAGGGCACAGGCGACGGCGAGCGTGGGGTCGTAGCTGCTGAACCACCACGGCGGCCCCTGCCTCGGCCCCGGGAGCGCCCAGGGCCGCGGCCTCGACCGCCTCGTCGGCCACCAGGACCGGCCATGGACTTTCTCGCGGGCCTAGCTGCGTCGCAGGAACACCTAGGCGGCGCTACGGTCGAGCTTTGTGGCGGCTAGGGTTTCTTGGACGAGTGGATGAGGAAGAAGAACGCGCGTCCCCTTTATATAGGCCGGAGGCATGCGGTGGCCGCGGGACGCGTGGCGTCGCCATTAACGTGGTTGGCAGAGGTGGGCTGCGGCCGCTCGGCAGCCGAGGCATCGCCATTAACGTGGCACAGACTGCAGAAGCGACGCAGCGACGCAGTCGCTGGCGCGTTTGAGAAGACACATCGACGCAGGGTCGCTGCCAGGCGGACCCGACGAAACATCCGCGTGCGCGTCCGCGCAGACACATCCGAAACGCATATTAGGGCCAGGTTTGCGTCTCCGCGGACGATCCGATCATTTTGCGTCGCCCACTGGAGGTGGTGTTAGACGTATTTCCGGTCACTCCGCAGTCCACTTGGGGAATCAAATCACATTAAAATACGCTCGAGAATCAAATTTAAACTTCGCGATTCGGGGACAGCTTTCGGCACCACCGAACAATAGTCTCCAGGAAGCGTCTCGTCGTCTTCGACCGTGCGCGCTTGCAGTCTCCTGTCGATCCAACCCACGCCTGCCACGTCGGCGCCACGTCACCCCCTCGTGCCACGCCGCCCAACATGGCCGCGGCCGCACCCGACGAATCAGCGGAAACGGTAACCAAGGCCAAAACCCCTCCTCTTTCCATTCACAACAAATCCTCAAATCCTCCGGGGATCGCGACGCGGCACCAACAGGCGCCGCGCGAGCTCGGCGGCGACGGCACCAATCCGCTCGCCCCCCGGCCTCCAGCACAAGGTATCTGCTCCTCCCCCTCCCCGTCCCAGTCCCCGTCCCCGTCCCGTCACCTCTCGCCCCTCGCGCTCGATCGCCGCCGCGCCGTGTATGCCCTCGCCAAATCATTCGGCGCGCCGGTCGGCCTCTACGGCGAGCCTTCATTTCTGGCGCGATTGAGATTCAGACAGGAATATCCAACCCCAACCAGGAGTCAGCAAAGTCTATGCGCGCATAGCCCACGATTCGGAGCGTGGTGTACACGTGTGTGGCGGTATTGAGCCGGGGCTAATTTATCGAGATTTATTTTAAAATTAAGGTTAATTTACTTGTTTCAACACTGATTTACCTGATAGTACCATCTTACCTGTTTCCGAAACAAATTATTTTATTTATCAAGCTAAAGAGCCAAGCCGGGCCAAAAATTTTAGGCAATTGATTTCATTCCCCAGCCAAATTGGGGAATACAGCACAGTCTGATCACTTGTTAACTGAGCCCAGCGAGCTGATTTTGTTTTTGGCTGTTCCTCGGCTGAACTGATGGCCGGTGCTGGAGCAGAGGCTTTGCTTTTCGTTTCTTATATCCTACTAGTCCTCTCAAATATTTAGAGGAACGAAAGTCTTATTTATAATTTTTTTCTTTACATTATTTTTTTCGAGAATATTTTCTTTACATGATTTAACATGTTGCAGAGGTATAGAGGAGAGGGATCATGGACTTCGAGAACGCTCAGGACCGCTACTACTTCCAAGAAAATGCTCCGACACACGGGGATGGATCAAATGGAAGGGGAAACACAGCCGACGCCATGTCTCGGGTGGAGCTCGAAATTAAATATGGCTCTGAGAAGCTGCTCAACTTACAGATGCTACTGATGGAGGTAGCTCATCGGGCATACGATATCGAGGCTCTCATGCTGGACCCCGACTCGCTTTCGGCCGAGTCGCTCAAGAAGGCCTTCGAATTCGACACCCTGTATGGGATTGTAGATTCGGAAGTTAGCGAGTTGGAGAAGTTAGTCGGTTCTATTCAAATCGATATTGGTGATGTCGAAAAGGAGGTGGTGGTGAACGGGGAAGAATCGGAGGGCAGGCTGAAGGGTAGGCTGCACGCTGCCAAGGAGTCCTTGAGGGAGATGCAGGAGCTGATCGGTACAATTAGAAGAGAGTCTGCAAATTTCGATAAAGCCATAGACCCTTCCCACCATAAAGCTGGTATGCTGTTAGCATTTTTTTAATCCCTGTGTAAGGGTCGACTGCATCCATTTCCTAACTATTTGCATGTTTACAGGTAATAGTGAAGGTGGTGCATATGAAAACGGACATGTTTCATCTCACACAACTATGCAGGCTGAGGACCAAAGAAACGTTCTGCATATGTTAGAACAGTCAATAGCTAGGGAATTGGAATTTGAAAAGGAGCTATGTGATTCAGGGGTTTTCGTGGAAGAACTCAAAATGAAGCTGCACCGTGCAGAACAGGAATCATATTTCTTGGAGGAATCGGTGGAAGCGATTTCTGAGAGAACGTTTGCAGCAGAAAATGCTTCCGAGCTGTTTCTTGGTATTTCAAAGGAACTTACTGATAGAATTAGTACCATGCAGTCAGAGCTAAGTGCATCAGGTCGTAGGGAAGATGACCTTAAATCAAAGCTAGAGCAAAGCTTAGTGCAGTTAAATGCTTTGGAAGGCTCATCAGAGATGGCGCAAGACATCAGTGAAACGAATGCCAGCAAGGAAGCTATGCAGAGTCAAAGATCGTCAACCCCTGAGCTCTTTACTTTACAGCATAAGCTTCAGAAACTGGAAGAATGGCTATCAGGAGGAGCAAATGAAAAAATGCAGAATATGTCAGTATCTGAGATAAGCACATTCGAGAATATCATCAATGATATTAAAGATAACATTTCTAAAGCAGAAAGTAGAGCACAAAATGCTGAAGCAAGGTGCGTAGAGCTCACTCAAGCTAATGTACAACTTAATGGGGAGCTAAACTCTCTGAAGTCTCAGGGATCAAATAGGGCAGACTTATTGGAACAGAAACTTATGGAGTCAGACGCTCAATTAGAGCACGCAAGAGCATCACTTGAGGCTATTAGTGAACACCAGGGTATGTTAAGGTCTTCAATATCTGATATGGAACACATGATTCAGGATCTGAAGGAGAAGTATTCGAAAGCTGAAACCAGGGCTGAGAGTGCTGAATCAAAATGTACGTTGTTGACAGATACTAACTTAGAGCTTAGTGAAGAGCTGTCATTTCTGAGAGGCCGGGTTGAAAGTCTAGAGAACTCGTTGCGTCATGCCAACCGACAAAAGCTGTCCACTGCCAAAGATATTGGTATTAAAACTAAGACTATCTCTGACTTGGTCGCTAAACTTGCATTGGAAAGAGAACGCCTTCATCTACAGGTATGCGTGTTGTTATTATGGAAAATTCACTATTTTTACTATTGTGTGTATGTATGCAGTTCGGGTGTTATGAATTTATTATACATGTTTGCAGCAAAAAAGAATTATTTGTGCTTTGGTGCATATGCATTTTGTGTCTGGCTAGTGCATACAGAATAACCAGTTGTTCCAGGAATTTAGATGTCCCAGGAAAATGTAGGATAAATTAAAATCCGTCTTTGGAGTTCGGGTTCAGAAGCAAGCATTAAAAGGATGAAAATTTGATTGGCATCTGTGATTCTTAACGGATCACAGATTTTGGTCAGGAATCAAGAATTATATCATGCGTAGACAAACTGGAACTCTGTTTTGCCAGTATACTACACTATTTATTGCTGCATTTCATCTCAAGCAGACAAAATATGATTGATCCCGAAGCAAGAGTTCGATCACAAGTATACAAATGTGTTCAGTGCTCTGATTTAACAAGGAGAATAAGATATGAGGAGCACTGCGTGAAGGGTAAATAAATGATTAATTAGAGTTGAAATTGAGTTTATACAAGATCGTGCATTATGCTGCATTGTCCTGAGCGTATGTTGACACCAGTTACTTGATATGTCATATCTTGCATGTTCTTTAAAACGTTTGTAACCATTCAGGCTCATACCTGAAGGGAGTGGACTGATCTTGCTCTAACATCCAGTTGACCAACTTCGAATTTTGGTTGCATCTATTTATGCAAGTCCATGGCATAGACTGTACATTATCTTCCTTTTACTTTTGAATTCTTTCAAGATTATCATGCGGCTTTTACCACCCATTTGTGTGGCCTTTTCTGGCATCAGATATTGCAATAGACCTATCATTAATCAACAACTTTCTTCGGAAATTGTGTTTGGGTATTATCTTATACTGTTTACTTACAGTTTGCCTTGTTGTGAAGTGTGTATATGATAATCAGTGTAAATATAATGGCTATTTTTTAATCATCTCCTTGATGTATGTTCTTTATAGATTGTTGCGCTAACAAAGAAGAACAGGATGTTGGCTCAAAAATGCAAAGAGAATGCCAGCGAAGGTATCTTGTTGAGCAAAAGTATTGCTGCTAATGAAGGTGAACTCACTAATGTAACAGAGGAAGTAATACTGACTTCTTCACCAATGCAGACACAGGTCAGTACTTAGATCTCTTGCTTTCTTGTGCAAAAACGTAGGCAGCAAATTTCTTGGCTTTCCCACTACTGTTGATATGAACAATGGTTCTCATCCTTGTACCATGCTATTTCTCGATAGTCCTAACTCATAATGCAAGTTGCTACTGACAAAACTTGAATGTACACGTGCAGCTAGAATATTTGTGGTTTGATCGACACAGACTTTGGTTAGGGCTAATATACAGTATGGAACTTGTGTTATCCTATAGAATTGTTCTGTGTATAACCTCCTTTTGGGAAAAAAATGCAATTTTTCTGTAGACCTTTTTCCTTTTTGAATTTTTTACTAATACAATCAGTATGTTCAGCTTATACATCATGTAGGCTAAATGTATCATTTATGCCCTTGCAAAAAGAAGCAGAAAGTTCTGACATTCGCGTATGTGCTCAAAGGTGAAGACAGCGGCTGACAATCTTGGAGGGAACGAAGCTGTGATTGCTGCGTTAATGGAGGATGAATCTGGCACTCTTGAGACAGTGCGGTCCATCCAGCCAACACAGCTTAACTGGAAGTACATTTTCGCGGCATTGTTTGTCTTGTTGGCTGCAACTCTTGTGCACCTACTGACACAATCTGTAGTGCCAGGTTTAGAATAGGTCATGTCTGGTAACGATTGAGGAATGCTTATCTCATTTCTGTCCTGACCTATTCATACGGATAGCCAATTTTGTAAGTAGCCCCTGTCATGTGTTTTCCCAGCATTTGTGCCAACTATGTACCCAGTAGCTCTCTTTAAGCTTTCTGATCTTTATATGGTCCTCCATGTTGTGCTGATTCTGACTTTCTCTGACTACGAGTTGATGAACCATGAGACTGACATAGAACTAAGTTCAGGACAATTAACATTTCATAACTTGCCGTTTTACATTCCAATTCCATTGATGATACCCAACTTAAAAGGTTATATGTCGTCTGCATTTTACTTATATATAAGCTGGTACTGTTAGTTAATGTACCAGCACGTTGATCCCTTCCGGGTTGTTAAACTGGATTCAGGCTCAGCTCAATGAGAAGGCTTTTCATATTTGGAATTTCACTGTACAACATTTTCGAATTCAGTTTGCATCTACAGCTATAAGATGGGCAAGCCAACTATTGACTGGAATGGCCGAGTGTAAACATTTCGAACACAAGATTATTCCAAGCGACATGGAGTAGACATGAAATCCATTGTGTTACTTCGTCACTGCTGTGCTGGATGGACATGACAGAGCCATCACAAGCATACAATAACCAAGACAACATATATATACAAGAGGATAGTGATGCAAGTCGGTTCTTTGGTGATGGCATACTGCATTAGAGCATTTCAGTATGCCTCGACCCCAGTAGATGTAGATTTGCAGTCGACGTCGAACCACACCTCGTTGACACGGCCGATGATGCGGAAGGGGCTGTTGTACTGTGCAATCGAGTAGGCGTTCTTGCTAGGATAGTTTGTGGAGTTTCCCCACGGTGACCGGCTCAAGCTCATGGCGAGTTTGTCAGCTTCATCGACGACATTTTTGTCCCTGGCGTAACCTGAGAAGCTCCTGACGGCTATGCAGTGGCCTGGCCACTTATCTGGACGGAGGTTCAGTTCCGGCAGAGGGACAGGAGGGGAAGCTTGGAACTGTGTAGGTAGGTAGAGACGGACAAAATATGTTGAAGATTGTAGAGCCCCTTCACCTGGGACGACGATGCTTGTTAGGATAGGCGTTGTCATTCTGATCCTAGAGGAGTTGAGGTTTGCGCCCATCAGGTACTGGAACAACCTGGCAGGTATCAGGAACACAAGGGTCAGAATATGTAGGGTTATGACCAACCACAGCAAATTCAGCACATAGGACGAAATAGAAATTCAGAGCGGGGCAATGGAGAGCAAATTATGGACAAACATCAATGTAACCATTTAATCAGTGCTGTTGATTGGTGTAACTTAATGTGCACACAATAACCTACCTGGAAGCCTAAGTCAGAATTAGCTTTCACACACAAAAAAAGAAGTCAGAATAACTTGCAGAATATAACGTCGTCATTAAATCCTTGCCAGCCTGGGATTTAGTTTGCAGGCCAAAGTCCAAAGACAGTTTGGGCATCACTAATCTAGTTTCCCACAATGAGGCCCTTCTTATCAAGTTCTTGCATAAATTTTTCAATAAAGAGAATATCCCTTGGGTCCATCTAATTTTGGAGTATTTACAACAATTCTACTACACAAGCCAGTGTTATCTCTATCTCCTTTTGGTGGAGAGATCTTGTCAAACTTTGCTCAAAGTTCAAAATAATTGCCTCCTGCTCGATTGCTTCTGGTGACACCGCCCTTATTTGGAGTGACAAATGGACTACAGATTTACTCATGACAAAGTTCCACAGGCTTCACTCTTTCACTATTGACAAGTTATCCTCGGTGAAGAATATGCTCGAGCTGATATGTCTTCCTCTTTTTTTGGCTCGCTTGTGGCCTCTTAGGAGGCTTGTAAATCTGAACTCTACCTTTCCAATGCAATGAAACGCAATAGTCTATTGCGTTTTCTCAAAAAAGAATATGCTCGAGCTGGATCACCCCATTGATGCTTTTCATCTCCCATTGTCCACCCAAGCTTTTAAGGAATTTCAGGATTTCAATCTCCTTCTGAGCCAAACTAGAGCCAATATCAATGCCAGAGAGAAGGACATATGGTCCTACAGGTGGGGCGCCCGTTTCTCTGCCAGCAAAATCTACAAGTGAATTTTGAACATATTCGGACCCCCATTTCTCGCCTTGGATCTGGGAATCAAAATGCACATATAAGATCTAATCTTTTTTCTGGCTCCTCGCTAATGACCGCCTAAATATAAAGGATATGTTACTAAGAAAAGCTTAACTCTCAACGACAATGCCCCCTGCCGCCTATGTGATGCAGGTACTGTAGAGACCAGGGATCATCTTTTCTAGAGCTGCACTTTCACTAGACAATGCTAGCAATCTATCAATATGACGATTAATGACAGTCTGGATCTCCCTCAGTTGATCACAGCTGCAAGATGCAACTTTGGAAGACCTTTCTTCTTTGAAGCGTTTGCCACCGCTTGTTGGCAGATTTGGAAGCATAGGAACTCTCTCATTTTTGATAAATCGTGGTCCTTCTATTTTATAAGGGACATCTTCCTTCATTCTTACAGGACGACCTGAAATCTCCTCTCTTTGCCTGGCTAGACGCTCTGTAGTTTCTTTGGGCTATGCCCTGCGCTAAGCCCTTTTTTGTACATTCTCTTCTTCTTTCTTGTCCATATTTTCTCTTTTAGTAAAATTTACTGTCGAGGTCTCCCCTACAGTTTTGGCTAAAAAAAAAGATGCCGTCATACGTTCACATGCTGCTGGGGAACAATTACCTTATGCTAATGAAATATTCATATTTCACGAGTTAGCAAATTTGATATATCGCATTGGCAGCGTAGGTTGAAATAACACCTGGGATTAAGCCAACTGTTATTGCCTTTAAATTATTACTTTCACAAAACAAAAGATGATGCATCTTCTCCCTGTTATGCACCAAGAATTATTCAGACATGGGGGCAAAGAAGACATGCAGAGATCTTAATATCAGTTCCTAAAATGAAGAGAAGCCGCTAATGTACAGCTAAATAAAAGAGGGCAGAATCACTGAATTGTTAGTATTTGATGCAGACTACACTCTGCAAATTTCCGTATAGCAGTAAATATACTGTTCTATAGCCAAGATTTCGACAAATGTGGAAGCCGGTATACCTATTACTAGTATCGATGCAGACTAAACCCTGGATATTTCCTTACAGCAGTAAGTAAAAAAACCATTATATTAGCCACCATGTCAGCCAACATGGTAGTCCTATCATAATTTGGATAACCTAGTTATTTTAGAGTTTGGCCCTTTTCAATTTTCATACATCAAAGCAGCAAAGCCAGATTATATATACTAGTCCTATCATGCTACCAGGTTAGGAACAGACTATGTTCCATAATTTTGCAATTGGTTACCAGCATCAGGAATAGTTAGCTTTTGTCTATACTGAAGATGATTCACCATAGGTTTCCAGCCTAAACTCTACCTGAGATCGGATCATTCTCGTGAAGGAATGGCTGGCCCTACATTTTCTGTGCAACAGATTCACCAGCAACCCAAATACTTCTCAGGTTAGAGTTGAATATAGGTTCGCATGCTGCTGGTGAATATTTATACAGAAATTAGCAAACTTGATATATGGCATTAGTTGAACTTTTGCAAGGCTGGGTGGAAACATCACTCGGAATCGAGCCAACTGTTGGGGCCTATAAATTATCATTTTCACAGTTCATTCATTTTTTTCCCCTGTTATGCATCACAATGGAGGCAGAAAAAAAAGACATGGCAGAGATCTTAATATCAGTTCCTGAAATGAAGAGAAGCCCCTTACGTAAAACAAAAGAAGGCAGAACAGCCGAATTCCAGACTACACTCTGGATATCTCCTTATAACAGTTAAATATAGACTATTCTAGAGCCACCATGTCCACCAATGCGGTAGACCATTGTTAGCATTGGAGCAGAATACACCCTGGACATTTCTTTGCAGCAGTAAATAAAAACTATTCTATCGGCCACCATGTTTGCCGACACGGCAGTCCTATCATAATTTATATAGCCTAGTTATTTTGGAGCTTGGCTCATTTCGTAAATCAAAGCGGCAAAGTCAGATTATAGATAACAATACCACTCTACCATGTGAGAAATGAACTATGTTTACTTTTGCGGATCTTCCACAATTCTGCGATTGGCACCGATATCAAGAAGTAGTTAGCTTTTTTTTTGTGTATACTGAAGATGATTCACAGACCATAGGTTTCCAGCCTAAACACTACCTGGGATCTGATCATTCTCGCGAAGGAATGTCTGACCCTGTACATTTTTGTGCTACGGATTCCCTAGCAACCCAAATACTTGTCAGGTTAGAATTGAACATAGCTACTCTCTTTCTCTCTACTCATCAGGGTCACATCCTTCTCACTGCTGAGCTGAGTTGTACAAGCACCGTAATGAAAGGCAAACTGGACCAAAGTCACCAAACCCCCTAACTTTCCCATCAATTTCTTGTAGTAGAATCTATCGATTTCTTGGTCAATTCGCCGTCCCTGCACAAGATTCGACACGCTCACGAAACTATAATCGAAGGGCAGCAAGATTTCATCTCCATGGACTGCAGACCCAGGGCGGCGTGCTTAGAGGCTCGAATGAATCGATCAATCAGGTGATTCCGTACGAATCCAAGCAAATCCGTCTTGGGGATCCCAAGGGATGGGCGGCTATTACCTATGGAAGCCGAGCTTGGTGGCGACGTGGAAGGAAGGGTGGTCGGAGGGGGCGGACATCCAGACGGTGTCGTCGTAGAGCCGCACCTCGAAGTCCGACTCCGCGTGCACCGTCGTGTACTGCGGCGACTCCGAGGCGCGGGCGGCCGGCGAGAGCAGCGCGAGGGCGACGAGGAGGAGGAGGAGGAGGAGGAGCGAGAGCACCGCTGGACGCTGCATCCCCATGGTCGTCGCCGCGCCGGTAGCTTCGGTGTCACTGTTTGCTCTGCAGTTTGTGGGAGGCTGGGGAAATACGCGAAGGATGCGTGTACAGCCTACTCCCTTCAAAATGGGGAAATGGGGGAGAGTGTCATCTGTCATGCAAGGAGGACTGATCTTTTTTTTTAATCCATGTCCCAACTCCCTAAGAGCATCCCCACTCGTTGGCGCTCCCCACGCCCAAATCCTGAAATTTTCGTTCGGATTGGATGAAGATTTGGCGTGGGGAGCGCCGAAGTTCCAGCTGTCCCCCTGGCAGGAAACCCCCAACCTCGACCATTTGACATATTTCAAACAAATTCAACATAAAATTTAACAAGTTCGGCAAACAAGAGGACGAAAATTGTTGAAACAAATTCGGCGATAACGAGTACAATGTTTAACAAGTGCTTGAAACAAATGGAGCACACAAATTTCACAATTTTTTAAACAAATTAAGACGGACTAGTTGGCGTCGGCGTTGGCGTTGCCTCGGAGCCTCCATATGTGCTCCACCGGATCATCTTGCGGCGAGTGGTGCATTGTAGAGTCTCGAATCTCCTGGCGCATAGCAATGAAGGCGGCCCATGATGGAGGCACCTGGTGATTAGGGCTGTGCAAGAGGACCCTCTCTCTCATATGGTGCTTCTTGCTCGGCCGGAGGAGCCGGATGCTTTCGCTCATCTTCAATAATCATGTTGTGTAGGCACACACGGCGGTTCATCACCTCCCACATCGATCTTTGGACCAAGTCATAGCGGGAACCGGACGACGAGCAAATCTCTGCTGGAGGACACCAAATGCTCGCTCGACGTCTTTTCGGCAAGCTTCTTGTTTCTTGACAAACTCGCAAAGTTTGGGGGTGCTAGGGTTGGAGATAGTCTTCACAAATGTTGCCCACTTTGGATAGATACCGTACTGCAAGGTAGTATCCTTTGTTGTAGTGCCGACCATTGATCACATAGTCCACCAGGGGAGCATGACCCTCAACAAGATTGGAAAAGACCGGGGAGCAGTTTAGGACGTTGATGTCATTGTTGGATCCGGGCATACCAAAGAAAGAGTGCCAAATTCAAAGATCATGGGTAGCCACTTGCTTCAAGTATCACGGTGCAGCCTTTTTGTGACCCTTGTACATTCCTCGCCACGCAAACGGACGGTTCTTCCATTGCCAATGCATGCGATCAATGCTTCCAAGCATCCCTGGAAAACCTCTAGCTTCATTTGTTGCAAGGATCCTCCGAGTGTCTTCGACGGTGGGTGATCTCAAGTAATAGTCCCCGAACACCTGCTATGACGGCCCTGCGAGAACCGGTAGAAACAATCAAGGGCGGTGGACTCCGCCATCCGAAGATAGTCATCTGCGGTATCACCGGGAGCTCCATACGCCGGCATCCTCATAGCCACTTGTGCACTTACGCGGTGACGAAAATCCAACCAAACCAGTGCAATCCGCCTTGCATCTGAAGTAGGGATCAAAGTGGCGGATGGCATACACAATTTGCAGAAATAGCTTTCTGCTCATCCTGAAACGACGCCGGAAAACACTCTCACCGTGCAATGGATTGTCGGCGTACAACATGCAGTAGCCCTCCATTCGCTGTCTCGGCTTGCACTTCCGGCGACCTCGTGCCGACCCACCACGTCGACGAGTTGCCAGTCCGGCGTACATGCTTGCCAAGCAACCAAGGATCATCATGTGCTCGTCGTCTTGGGCGGCTGCTGCCATCTCTTCTTGCACAAGCTCGACGAACATCTGCTCCTCCTCTTCGTCCGAGTCCATGGCCGGCGAGGCAAATGGACGAACACCTAACGGGCGTGGTCGAGGCAACCCGAGCCGCGAGCGACGACGAGCAAGCAGGCCGGAAAATAGGCCGGCGGAAGAGCAGCCAGATAGGCCGTCGTCCAAACACGGCGGAATATAGGCAGGTGGGGAAGGAGGGGTGGCGCAATCCGGGCAAACAAGCCGGCGGGGGTGGTGCCGGCGGCGAGAGAGATACGAGGGGTGGGGGAGATTTTGAGCGACGTGGCGGTGGGGTTCGTGCGTCGAGTCACGCAGACGGATCGGGCCCTTCCCCACTTTTCACTCGTCCGGAGTCCCCGAGAGCTCCCGGGGGGCCGGGGGTGGCGTGGGATCGCCGGATGAATTTAGGCCCAAATCCGGACGAAAACGAGGAACCGGGGGCGCGACTGGGCCGAATTTCGCCGTCCGGATGGAAAAAACGCTCGCCGGGGGCCTCCTCGGGGGGACGAGTGGAGATGCTCTAAGGCTGGTGACAGCCGCGGGAGTAACTTAGACCAGTAAGATCCCTAAGGCTGGTGACAGCGCGGGAGTAACTTAGACCAATAAGAGCATGTCCACCGGTGGTCCCGATAGCTATTTGAGGATGAGGGTGAAAATGAGCTCGCACCGGCGCGTTCCATACGGCGCCGACGATTTTTCGAGCCCAATAGAAGCGTCTGCAACCCCATGCCGGTCCCTTCGCCAAGGGCGCGAATAGGGCGCGCCGGCGCCTCGCGAGGCTAAAAAAATTGGGCGGCTCACCGAACGCCTTGAGGTCAAGTCGTTTCTTGAAGGGGAAGGGAGTGTCTAGATCTCAGGGAGTGTCTAGATCTTAGGTTCATTCGGATTTTGTTTCTATTTGGAGTAGGGAAGAAGGTTCTGACTGGCTGGGACCCATAGTCAGGATTAAAGGAGTTGGGGACGAGTTAATTACTAGTTGGGCCTACTCTTCTTTTTATTTCTTTTCAGGGAGCGATCTCGGC
This sequence comes from Lolium rigidum, assembly GCF_022539505.1. Classification (NCBI taxonomy): domain Eukaryota; kingdom Viridiplantae; phylum Streptophyta; class Magnoliopsida; order Poales; family Poaceae; genus Lolium; species Lolium rigidum. Next base: position 241,919,907 of record NC_061513.1, read on the forward strand.
ATTTCTCGTGGGAGCCGCCTGTCAGCCACACACCAACAAAATATACATCTTCTCCTTCAAACCCCCGTCCCCTCCGTCGCTCATTTCTCCCGCCAGCCGCTCAATCTCCCATCCAGCCTCGAACCCGAAAAACCCTCGCCGCCGCGCCATGCCACCGAAGAGAAGGGCTTCAGCGAAGGCAGCGAAGGCGCCAACGAAGGCGCCGACGAAGGCGCCGACGAAGACGCGTACCGTCGCGCTGAAGAAGAAGCCGGCAACCATGTCGCCGGAGGACTAGGAGACGGAGATCGAACGCCGCACCTTCGGCACGGCTGACCGCAGGAGGCACCGCATCGCCGCCCTCGACGCAGCGGAAGCGTTCCTGAGCTTGGGCGGCGCCCTAAACAGCATCTCGAGCTCCCCGTCGTCGCCGGGTTACTACGCGGGGTACACCGCGGACGGGCCGTCGATCTCGCAGATGCGGCTGTCGCAGATGGACGGCTGATACGTCCAAAACGTATCTACTTTCCCAAACACTTTTGCTATTGTTTTGCCTCTAATTTGTGTATTTTGGATGCAACTAACACGGACTAACGCTTTTTTCAGCAGAATTGCTCTGGTGTCTCGTTTTTGTGCAGAAATCCAACTTTCAGGAAAATCCTCGGAATTTATGCGAAAGGTCCTATTTTCCCGAGAATATTGACGGAGCCGGAAGGGCGAGCCGGGTGGGGGCCGAGGGCCCCACACACTAGGCCGGCGCGGCCCGAGGAGGGCGCGCCGCCCTGTTGTGTGGCCGCCTCGGCTGGCCCCCGACGCCCTCCTTCGGACTACTTAATGCTTTCGACCTAAAAACGCACGGGGGGTTAGAAGAAATCGCCAGAAACCATCCAGTACGCCGCCACCGTCGCGAAACTCCGTCTCGGGACCAGAAACTCCGTTTTGGCACTCCGCCGGGACGGGGAATTGGAGGAGATCACCGCCATCATCACCACCGACGCCTCTCCATCGACCAGCCATGTTTCCCCCATCCATGTGTGAGTAATTCCCCCGCTCTAGGCTGAAGGGGATGGTAGGGATTGGATGAGATTGGTCATGTAATAGCATAAGATTGTTAGGGCAAAGTGCCTAGTGTTCGTAATTGGTACTTTTATGATATTGTTGCAACTTGTTATGCTTAATGCTTGTCACTAGGGCCCGAGTGCCATGATTTCAGATCTGAACATGTTATCGATTCATGATGATATTCATTGCTTTATGATCTTACCTGCAAGTTGTATACACGTATTGTTGTCCGGAACCTAAGGCCCCAAAGTGACAGAAATTGGGACAACCGAAGGGGATGGCGGTGATATGAGGATCACATGTGTTCACGAAGTGTTAATGCTTTGCTCCGGTGCTCTATTAAAAGGAGTGCCTTAATTTCCAGTAGATTTCCTAGAGGCCCGGCTGCCACTGGCTGGTAGGACAAAAGATGTTGTGCAAGTTTCTCATTGCGAGCACGTACGACCATATATGGAACACATGCCTATTGATTGATTAGTACTTGGATACCGTTTTATTATTATCTGCAAATGCCACTGCTTTGATTGTTACATTAGTTTCTCTCATCCATGCAACGCCCGTTCATCCATCCGTGTGCCTACGATATTTTAATCCTCGCTGTTTACTATAATCACTACTTGCTGTCTTTGTTACTCTGCTTGCTTGTTATTTCACTACTCGCTACTGCTATAAAGCTGTTACTATCGATAAACTCTTGCGAGCAAGTCTGTTTCTAGGTGCAGCTGAATTGACAACTCCGCTGTTAAGGCTTTCAAGTATTCTTTGTCTCCCCTTGTGTCGAATCAATAAATTGGGTTTTACTTCCCTCAAAGACTGTTGCGATCCCCTATACTTGTGGGTCATCAACGGCCGCACCCGCTACTCCCCCGAGTTCAGCGACAGCGACATGACCGTCGACAACAACGCCCCGTTCTCGCCGGATTCAACGCCAGAACACATTCATGGCTTAAAGAAACCACCTTGTTCCTCCTGTTGTTCCTGAAATGGAACCAGTGACTGCTCCAAACTGGGAAATGCCTGTCATTGAAGATGCAATGTTCCAGAACTTTGACTTCTCCCTGTTTGCTCCCACTGGTTCTTCCCGTGCTGCTCCTTCCTCCGGGACTCGCTCTAGGACTGCTCCTGCTGCTTGTGGGCCTGTTTCTGGTGAGTCTAGTGATGATGATGATGGAGAGGAATACGACGAGGATTCCCCAGCTGATGATGATGAGTTCCATTGATCAGGAATGCTAGTATCCCTGCTCTCTTCTGCCTTTTTGGTGTTCCGATGCCAAATGGGGAGAAGAGAGTAGAGTCTAGGATTACGGGATTCCTGGGTGTTGATGTTTTTCACAAGCCATTGCCACTTTATTTGCTTCTTGTTTGGCTTGTGCTATTTTCTTGCTTTCATTTTTGGAACCATTTGCTACTTTAATAATCTATGTGTGGACAAGTTACTTTATGCTTAATCTCTATGTTGGATGATTATGCTTGCTGTTTATATCTTGTTATATACTTGTCTATACCATGCTTTCTTCCTAAAGATATTGGGAGAGCTTCTCATATTTTATAAATGGTGCACTTTGCATTCAAACGCAAATTCTCCAAGTGCATACATTACGGGGGAGCTATCTTAATATCTTAGATGGAATCAAGGATTTAAGCTTATCATAATATCTATGTGTGACTCTAGCTCGGATTGTCATCGTATACCAAAAAGGGGGAGATTGTAACGATATTTTACCCTTATCCATTATTTTGGTAACAATGACACCGTAGCTAGATTATTGGACTAATACTTCCCACAAGATTATTCCCAAGTTTTAGTCCATCAAGCTATTTGGTGTATCAATAGAACTGAAAGGTGAAGGGAGACCCCCCATTTCGATGTAAAGAGGGAAGACATTGTTTTACATCTGCAGGTTGGCGATGACCCCGGTGGACCGGTCGTCCCACCGACCAGCCCGGTACCTGGCCCGGCGCATCGCCTGTGGCACCGGCTGGTCCGACATCGACCGACCGTGGTGCTCGTGCCAACCGGGGAAAAACCAGGGGCAAAACCAGAAGTGCCCCGGACGGCCCGGCATAGGCCGGATCCCACGCCTGTGCACACCGGACGCATTCCAGTAAGCATTCGATGCTCGCTTGGTGCCTCGCCCGGCTGATGCCGTCCGGCCCGGTGTAAGACCCGACAGGACCGGGTGTCTCACCGGCTGGTCCGGCACCACGCCCGGCAGATAGGCCACCTCGACCAGATGCTGAGCTGGACACTCCCCAACGGCTAGATTTCCACCTGGACTATATATATACCCCTTCCCCTACCTCAGAACAGTCCGACACTACACTATACTCTGTTCTTGAGCTCTCTTTCTAATACTCCATTGCTGCAAGCACCAAAAGTCTCAGATCTCCCTCCTCCTCCGCCCAAACTCAAATTCCTCCGGGAAAAAGCTAGAGGAGGTCTTGATCTACAGTCTCACGAAGACAAATCTTGTTCTCTCTTGTATTCTTCAAGATACCTGTTCTCACACCCTAGGTGGTCAGAATCGTCCGGAAGCATCCGGGTTGTGGATTTGCTCCCGACAAAGATTGTGAAGGTTTGGAGTCCGCACCAAAGTCTACCACAAGTGAAATGACTATTCCTTCATGGGATAATCTCAGAGAAAAAGGTGAGCCTTCGTGGCGTTGGGAATTCCTTCGTGGATCCCACAACTCTCCAACGTGACGTACTTTCCTCTTGTGGAAAGGAACACGGGAATACATCTTCGTCTCCGCGTGCTTTCGGTTATCTCTAATCGAACTCTTTACTTGTGTTATCTAATCTGTGAGAGCCTTCGTACTTGAGTTACTTGCATCATCATCCAGGTTGTCTCACCTAGTTTGTATTAGGCTCATATTTATATTCCGCAAAGCCTAATATTGCAAAGAAAGAATTAAAATTTATAGAAACCTATTCACCCCCTCTAGGTTACCATATCTGAACTTACAATCTTTACCCAAATTTTTTCGTTAGGACATCTCCACCGGGCTGACACAAATGGACGTTTTGGTTCGCTTGCGTCTGCGCAGACAAAAAACCATCTCGAGCGGCCTGACGCAAAATGACCGCAGCGTCCGTTTTGACCTGTTTAGACCCTCTATCCTCATTTAATGAATGTAGGCCCATGTGATGGCCACTCCTGGCCACACAAAAAAACATTTTCTCTCTCCTGCCTAATTAACGCATGACAGATCTATTGCGGAGTCAAAAAAATACGTCTCACGCATATGGATATGTGACCAATTTTCGTGTCCATGTCCGATGCAAACGGACACAAATCATGTCCAAAATGCGTCGGGCCGCTGGTGATGCCCTTAGCAATTTGATAGCACGAAGGATTTTTTCTTACAGTCCGCTCTCCTGTTATGCACAGCGATGGGTAGCCAATGTCTAAGGTATGGTTTGGAACCAAAAAATTGATCGCTTTTAGCCCGGGCCGCCCATGAATTTCTATCAAGCTCCACCACTGCTTATAGAGGTAGGGTGTGCGTGGGTGCATTCGTGGAGATGAGTGTATATACGTATTTGTGAGTGTCTACGTCTCTACTCTGTTTCCAAAAAAGTGGTGTTAAATGATGGCACGGTTTGGTTGCCTAGGTCATATTTGGCGCTCCCCGAGGGCACAGACTCCTTGGGTCACGGTTGTGTTCTCTGTTATTTGTCTTCTCCTTTATTTTTTCTTCTCTGCTAGTCTCCTTCACGAAAGTTATTCCTTTTGAAGCGGCGAAGGTGGGCATCTAGTACGGTCGGGTTGTATGGGCGGGCTGCCGCTGTACCAGTGCTCGCCAAAACTTCTGAAGTGTATTCTGGTTTATCTTTGAATTAGGAAGTTGCCAAATATCCTCCAATTAGCTCATAAATGGGTTCCACTCCTTCCAAAATTATTGGACACCTGAAAGTCACAATACAAAATAAGGTTTCTCTGTTTTCATTATACTAGCATTAGTTGAAAACAGAAAACCGTCGAAACCAAACAAGAATGAGCAGAAAACTCCTTGTAAAAATTGATCAAAATAGAAGCTATCAACTCCCCCAAGCTTAGTTATTGCCCGCTCTCGAGTGACAAAGTAATAACAAATAATAGCGAAGAGTTGGAGCTTTACTCACAAGTTGGAATTGGTATCTCATCTTCTTCACAAATCCCACAACCTTAAATGTGATCATAAAAACATTTGAATGGTTGCACCAATCCTTGCTTCCTAATTAACCACATAGACTTGCTATCGAATAAACTTTAAATGCACAACGAGTTTCAGGAATTTAGCTTTGTTCGCAAAGCAAAATCTTCACAGCTGTTAATGGGAGTTAAATATTTGAGATCAATATGCTTTTTTTTATCAAGTTTAGAGTGTTTAAATGTTTGTCAAAAGTCATGTAATATTAGAGAATCTCATTAACATCCACTCAAAAAAATAGTGGCTCTCTAACACTTAATATCTTCCTTATTTTTTCAAGAACCGCAACTTGTTAGTACAATCGAGACTATGTAGGCAAAGAAAAGGCACTCTTGACCATGGTTGCCCTTTTTAGGTATAACGATTTCTCATAGCGGCCAGAGGATTACTCCAAACTCGCTTGCAACGCAGATCCATGAGAAATCAGAAACTTTTACCCATCATAGCATTGCTGCTATATATGCTTAACCAACTCAATAGCGAAAATCTGAGCATTAACTCAATTGATCGTTCGAAGTTAGATGTAAATATTGCTGCGAGGATTAGGCCTTAGCCCATATCCCAAGTGGATAAATCACACATAATTGGATCAACAATAGTTAACATTGTATAACAAATCTCAAAGATATGAATGATGAGTCTTACAATGCCGCCATTCGTATACCAAATCGAGATTACAAGTATATGGAGATGGGATGGAGATAGTGATGATGTTGGTGAAGCTTTGAAGTCGATGGCGACGACTTCAAGGCTTCGGTGGAGATGGGATCTGTAGGGTTTTTCTCTGTGTGTGTTCGTCAGATGGCTCGAGTAATTTCACGTTTTATATTAGGTTTGACGAGGCGGAGCAACCAACACATGGTACGGTCAGGCCGTACAGGCGGGCCTGACCATACAAGTGGTCATTAAGTGCTTTGTGAAGCCGATCCTCGTTGAACTGTTGATGAATCAAGCCAACGATTCTTCATTAAATGTCCTTGATTTCCTCCGATTTCTTCCATTCATGCCCAAAAAAAAAATAAAGGAGAGGATTTGCGCATCTTGCCATTGTTTAGCATTTATTAGTAGGTCTAGGAAGATATTCGCTGCATATTGTAATGAAATATCCCGGTTTAGATGGAGATAATATGGTCATTTTTACCGAGACATTGGTCAACAACCGTCTTGTGCGTCATTGAAATTTCCTACGCACTAGCACATGGTACAATTTGTTCCTAGGTCGTCAACAAACACACAAAACCCGAGGAGTAGAGACTTGTTCTCTCAACATGGATTCATACATATGCACCACAACAAAATCCCACTTGTTCATGAAGACAACATGAACCAAGGGTCACCGAGACGAGATTGGAGATGGAGGACTTCTGTTTCATACAACACCACCATCCCCATTTGAGTGATGATGTTGTGGAACCAATATCAAACTGAGAGAGTCTTGCTTCAACTGAACAAGCGATGATACACTCTCTTATGTTGTTGGATTAGAGCTAGAGACTAACGACTAGGTTTTGCTCTCTGAGTTAATAGAGTCTTTAGCCTAAAACTACCACTTTTTGCATAAATTTTGAAAAACTAGCACTTCACGTTTTCGTGACAAAATGCGACCACTCTAGTGTAGTTTTTTTTGCAATGTGCACTAAACTCGAATTAAACATGTTTGACAATGATACCTGTAAGGTTGATGTGTCACAAAACTTAGTGAAGTTGATGATGTTGACAAGGACCCACTAGTCAGCCAATTAAAAAACCAAAAGATTAAAAATAAAAAATGGTTGAGACTTGAAGGAGGTTGCTTCCTTCCTCTCGCCCTATGCCGCCATATGGCAGGAGCACCTAGCCAGGAAGGGAGCGGGGCACCATCGCGGCCTCTACCCCTTCCTGCTCCGATGAGGCAGGGTGCTGCCTCCCTCCTACCACGCCTCACCCGCCCTCCGATCCACGACGATCCCAAGGCTCCAAATCCTGCGATGGTGGCCTCCTGCTCGAGGACCGCCGCAAACTCCTCCTCGTACCGCACCGGCGTCCTGAGCCGAGGCGGCACAGAGGCCCGACTCACGCTCACACTAGAGGCGGATCGGTTCCTTGCCGACAGGGATGAGGGGCAGATCGCCGAGGACGTGGAGGGAGGGATACTGCTGCTCAATGCCGCCACTAGGGTTGCCAGGAACATGGTGTTGTTCGGCCTATTCCGGCGCTCTCGCGAACCAGCGCCGCCACCACACTTCTTTTACAAGGAGGAAGGGCTCAAGGAGAGAGTGTGGACCTGAGCGGTGAGTTCGCTGGCGGGGGCAAGCTCACCTCTCTTCTTAATGGCCACGACTTATCACCCTATAGTACTCTCTCCGTTTCAATGGTTAAGGTCTCGGAGAAGTCAAGCTAAGTAAAGTTTGACCAACTTTTTATAAAATACTTTTTCAAGAACCACGATATTATATAAAAAGTATTTTACATTTTAATATTTTTTAAAAGGTTGATCAAACTTTACATTATTTTTTTAATAAAATTGTAATCCTTATATACTATTGATACGTCCAATTTGCATCACTATTTTATATCATAATTTTCTGTTATTCATTGATATATTTCATATTGGGACACAATACTTATGTTATTTCATCTATTTTGCATGTTTCATGATTATTTGGAGATTGAGCACCGAGCCGAGTTACTGCTGGAAAAAGCACGTCGGGATGCGATATTTCGGAAGATCAACTCGTGGAAGGAAGTTTACGAGAAAATCCTATTTTTCCGGATATAAGATATTTAGTAACAAAAACCACTTCGCTATCCAAAAACAAATCACATGAGAGGATAATACACATGCCACATAGGATGAAAATATCTGCATAGCTTTAATCCTAAGCTATGCCACTTCATGCTTAAAGGATTGCTATGGATGAGAGCATGATAACCAAGCACCTTACTCATCAAATCAAAACAAGAGTCTGAAAGAACATGCCCATTTCCCCATGTGTGGTTTTGGTAATTGATGACAATCCCTATGGACTAACGGTTGCATTGAGAATATATCTTAGGTCAAGTCCATAGCCATGTGTTGGACTCAAGGTTGCAAGATGGAGAAGACAGAGTAAAATGATGAAGATGGTGTCGAAGAGAGACGAAGGCGGTGTTGAAGATGAAGAGAGACGAAGACGGCGTAGAAGATGAATGAAGACGGTGGCGTGTGTATAAGATCGAAGAAGACGGCGGCGTGAATGTTGAGGAAGACGGTGGCATGTACAATGATGAAGAGGGTGAAGATGGAGCTTGCCGACTCGAGAGGGACGCGCAAGGTTAAGGTTTGTGCTCGATAGGATAGTAGGTCGCATCATCGGAGAGAGCTCAAACCTTGCATGCATTGCATCGTGTTTTTTGGTTGTACTTGGTTCTTATCCATGAGATGGGTTAGATCTTGTGTTCATTCTCATGACAAGCTCTAGCTCATCGGAAACGGATTTCGGATGCATCGCATGTTGCATGTGCGAGGGTGATGATTTTCCCGATATACCATATTGAGAGGTTACACCTCTATGACCATGAGAAAATCATCACTCACTCTTTTCCATGATTTCATCATGTGAGAAGGTAGCTCTTGTCGCCCTCTTTCCAACAAAATTGGTTTACTGCATTCCGAGTTTCCTAACGGGAGTTATTGCGTTTTCCGTGTTGCAGAGAAAAAAAAACGAAAATAGACATTATTGAGCCGGGCGGTACTACCACGAGCGGTACCGGCCTAAGTACCGCACGCCCAGTTTTGTATACTGGATCGCAAGCGGTA
>NC_061513.1:241929019-241973726 GCF_022539505.1 Lolium rigidum
AATAACAGCAAATTATGATATAAAATAGTGATGCAAATTGGACGTATCACTCAGCAGCAACGCCGTGTCGCCAACAACAAGAAGTTCACCACCAACAACCCGAACAACCGTAGCGGCCGCCTCTTTCACATGAGTGCGGAAGAAGCTCAGGAAGCCCCAGATGTCGTGTTGGGTATGTTCTCTGTTAACTCAATACCTGCAAGAGTGCTGTTTGATTCTGGAGCATCGCATTCGTTTGTTATCGAAGATTTTGCATGCACTAGTAAGATTCAACCCATCAGTTTGAAGCATGTCATGATAGTTCAAATACTTGGATCAACCACTAAAGCTAGAAAAATTTGCAAAGATGTTCCTATCAGAATTCATGAAATAGAATTTTATGCAAATTTGATTGTTCCGGGAACAAAAGGTTTGGAAGTAGTACTGGGTATGGACTGGATGTCGAAACATCATGGACTGATTGATTGTGCCAAGAAGGCCATCACCATGACTAGTAGCACCGGAATCTTAGTCGAGCACATATCTGAAAGATTGCCCAGAACGTTCACTTGCAACCAAAGTCTAGCTAAACCCACTTTGGATCAGATCAGGGTCGTTTGTCGATATCCCGATGTGTTTCCTGATGATCTACCCGGTATGCCCCCAGATCGGGATATCGAGTTTATCATTGAGTTAATCCCTGGAACCGGACCTATAGCCCAGAGAGCCTATAGTATGAACCCGGCAGAGTTAGTGGAACTGAAGAAGCAACTGGATGATATGCTATTCAAGGGTCTGATTAGACCAAGTGCATCGCCTTGGAGATCACCGGTTTTGTTTGTGGACAAGAAGGATGGTGCAAATCGTTTATGTACGGATTACCGTAAGCTTAACGATGTCACCATCAAGAACAAATATCCTTTGCCGAAGATAGAAGATCTGTTTGACCAACTGACCGGTGCCAAAGTGTTCTCGAAGATTGATCTGAGGACTGGTTACCATCAACTGTAGATTCGTGCCACCGATATCCCCAAAACTGCTTTCACCACCAGATATGGATTGTATGAGTACAATGTCATGTCATTTGGATTGACCAACGCCCCGCTTATTTCATGAATCTCATGAATAAGATCTTCATGAACTTCCTGGATAAGTTTGTCGTTGTCTTCATCGACGACATCCTTATCTACTCCAAATCCGAAGAAGAGCATGAGCAACACCCGGAAGTGGTCTTAGATACCCTTCGGGAGCATCGGTTGTACGCCAAGTTCGAGCAAGTGCGAGTTCTGGTTGAAGGAAGTAGGATTCCTGGGACACATCTTGTCTGCAGGAGGAATTGCCGTTGATCCCTCGAAGATCAAGACTGTTGAAGAATGGAAAGCCCCAACCACCCAGACTGAGGTCCGTGCATTTCTCGGATTGGCGGGATATTACCGCCGATTCATCGAAGGATTCTCAAGCATAGCAAGACCGATGACTCAATTGTTGAAGAAGGACAAGAAATTCGAATGGACGGACAAGTGTGAAGAGAGTTTCCAACAGCTCAAGCACAGACTGACTTCAGCCCCAATACTGATCATGCCGGACATCACCAAGCCGTTTGACGTGTATTGTGATGCCTCCAAGATTGGTCTTCGATGTGTGTTGATGCAAGAAGGGAAAGTGATATCTTACCTGTCAAGGCAACTGAAGCAGCATGAGCAGAACTATCCAACCCATGACTTAGAGCTAGCAGCCGTGGTTTTAGCACTGAAGGTGTGGCGTCATTACCTCATGGGTAATCGATGCGAGATTTATTCAGATCACAAGAGCTTGAAGTATATCTTCACTCAGAAGGAGCTGAACATGAGGCAGAGAAGATGGTTAGAGCTAATCAAGGATTACGATATGGAAATTCACTACCACCCCGGCAAGGCCAATGTGGTAGCGGATGCTTTGAGTAGACTGCCGTGTCAGTTGAACTCCATGATCGCAGAAGAGCAACCTAGCCTTTTTCAAGAGTTTGAACAGTTTAGAATGGAGTTAGTGAGTGAAGGATTTCTAGCAAGCATTGAACTCCAACCCACCCTGAGTAGTCAAATCAAGGAAGCCCAGAAGGGAAATGCAAGCATTGAAGGGATCAAGAGCCAAATAGTTGCAGGAAAAGCACCAGGATTCACTGTTGATGAAGAAGGAGTGCTATGGTACAACGGACGCCTTTGTGTGCCGTCAGATTCAGAGTTGAAGCAAGTCATTCTGAAAGAAGCCCATGACACCCTTTACTCCATTCACCCCAGCGGTACCAAGATGTACCAAGATCTGAAGGAACAATTCTGGTGGCATGGAATGAAGAGAGAGATAGGAAGCTACATCGCCAAGTGTGATATCTGCCAAAGAGTCAAGGCAGATCATCAACGCCCCGCAGGACTGTTGCAACCCCTACAGATTCCCGAATGGAAGTGGGATTCTGTCGGAATGGACTTCATCACCGGACTGCCCAAATCTAGTAAAGGAAATGATTCTATCTGGGTAGTGGTCGACAGATTTACCAAAGTCGCCCATTTCATCCCCGTCAAGACCACCTATCAAGGACCAAGACTTGCAGAGTTATATATCTCATGGATAGTCAGCCTGCACAGAACACTGAAGTCGATAGTATCCGATAGAGGATCCCAATTCACCTCCAGATTCTGGCAGAAAGTACATGAAGGACTTGGAACCCGGCTGAATTTCAGCACCGCCTATCACCCGCAGACGGATGGACAGACTGAACGAGTCAACCAGATACTGGAAGATATGTTGAGAGCATGTGTGTTAGAGTATGGATCCAAGTGGGAAGACTGCTTGCCGTACGCAGAATTCTCGTACAACAACAGCTATCAAGCCAGTTTGCAAATGGCCCCCTTTGAAGCACTGTACGGAAGGAAGTGCCGTACCCCTTTGAACTGGTCATAAGTCGGAGAGAGTCAAGTCTTTGGACCAGATATTCTCCGCGAAGCTGAAGAGAAGGTTCACAAGATCCGCGAGTACCTCAAGACCGCTCAATCAAGACAGAAGAGCTACGCCGACAAGAGACGCCGAGAGATGACCTTCGAGATCGGAGATTTCGTATATCTCAAAGTGTCCCCCCTTAAAGGAATGCAGAGATTCCAGCTTAGAGGAAAGCTTGCACCCCGATATGTCGGACCCTTCAAAGTCCTGAGTCGCCGAGGAGAAGTGTCCTATCAACTGGAGTTACCGTAAGAAATGTCAGCGGTGCACAATGTGTTTCACATATCGTTACTCCGGAAGTGCTTAGAAGTACCGGAATCAACGGAAGTCTTCAAGAACATCGATCATCGAGCTGTAGATATCAACTCAGATTTGACCTATCGCGAAGTGCCTATTCGCATACTGGAAGAAGATTTCAGAACCACCCGCACCAGGAGTATCAAGTTTCTGAAGATCCAATGGAGTAACCACACTGAAGAAGAAGCCACTTGGGAGAGAGAAGACTTCATGAAGACTGAGTACCCAGATCTCTTTAGTACCTAGTTTTCTTTAAGATCTCGGGACGAGATCTTTTGTAAGGGGGAAGGGTTTGTAACATCTCAAGTTTCAACATTAATAAAAGCAAGTGAGAGTTCAATTACTCAATTTTTGCAACAAACAAAAACTTTTTATATGCATATAGTGTCACATATAGTTTCATGCATTTGAGTGATTTTATTTTGTGCCATTGCCATGATGAATGTTAGTATGATGATCAATTGCTATTAAACCCTAAACTAAGATCACCTAACCCTAATTTGAGAAGAATAAAAGAAAATGAGAAGAACCCATTTCTCTCTCACATACACACTAGGGCAATTTTGCAAATCTTCATATGAGGCCCCCATTGCTTGCCCTATGGTTTCTAAAACTCATATATAACAAAAACAAACACAAATGCATAAAAGAAACCAGATTCAAATCAAAGGAAAATTCAAATTTCAAACACATATGATAATGGTCATATGTCACACTTTTATTTTCTTCCCTACTTTGCACCTCTTTATCTCTCAAATCCTAAACTAAACTCAGCCAACCAATGCCAGGTCATCCAAGACCTTGTCAAGGTGAGCAACTTTCATGTTGACCACCATGGCTAGAGTTGACTAGGTTGACCAGAATTTTTGTGCAAAGATGGAACCCGAGAGAGAGAATAAGATCACCTCACTTTTGAAAATTTGCAATTCTTTTCCAAATTGAACCCCACCACCACCAAACTAACCTATATTTAATATGTTTGAGTTCCACCAAAAAGAATTTCGAAATTCAAATTAAATGTTCATGCGGCCATATGATCGAACACTTGGCAGGCATAATTTCTGATTTGCAACACAGCCCTTTGTCCAGCAGTTCTTAGCCTAAACCCCTTTCCAAACTTGATCATTGTTGCTTCTCTGAGCCCCCTGCATCGAATCATGTACTTGCCTCGTCGTTTAAAGTGGAGAAAAACCCTAAACTATGCCATGCCATGCACACTCGGCCACCTTTGGCCACTCTCTCTGGCCCTCCCCACTCTCCAAAATCGTGTCCAGACGCATCCCTGAAGCACAAGGATCACGCCAGTACCTTTCACTCGATCGCCAACGCACGGCATTGGCCAGAACGCGCGCGCCCAAAACCTGCCAGTACATGCCAGTCGGCGTGGTGATCACGCTCTGGAACGCGCCAGTACGTCACGCACTTGAACACCGTCGTCCTCCCCCTGCATCCCTATGCCTGGAACGAGCACCGCCTCCACGCCCTCTAGCCACTAGACATGCTCGAGCGACTGCGGCTGCCTCGTCACCGTCGTCCTCGCCGGAGAAGTACCGCGGGTACTGCAATGATCACCGCACGCGCCTGAGCGATCCCGTCGTCCTCTCGCTGCGCCCGCTGCACCTAGAGCATCGCCAGGACAACGCCTACATGATGCCATTCTTCGCTTGCCCCTTCGCTCACCGTAGACGCCGTGCCATGGACGCCCCTTCGCAGCACCCACGGCACCACCTCGCCCGCTATAAATAGAGGAGCTCTGAGCTCCATTTCTTCACACCATCTTCTCTCCTCTCATCTCTGCCTCCTCTCCACCCATCAATTTGACACCACACCGCCGGAGCTGCTCCAATCGCAAGACGAAGGCCGCCGGAGACCTGAGATCGCCGCCGTTGATCCACGCCTCCCCACGCCTCGCCACTGCTACCAGGAGCTCCAGCATCGTCGACAACCTCGCCTCGCCACCAGCAGAACCCCGCGGGAACGCCGGTAAGGCCGTCGACCCCCTACGTCCGCCGCCAGAACCTCGCCTTCTCGTCGGAGAAGACGACGACTGCTGGCCGTCGATCCCTCCTCTAATCCAACGCCTCTCAGCGCGCGTACCGTTTCGCGTGGTTAAGAGCCACTGACGGGTGGCCCCCACCTCTTCAGGGTGGCCCAGTTGCACCCGATGCTTGCTGGGCCGTGCGTCGCGATTTTAAATCGTTTCGGCCCGTTTCCATTTCCCGCGCGGCCCACGAATTCAAATTTCATTTAAATGGTTTCAGTCAACTTTCAATACTGGTGTCCATTTCCAAATTGAATAACTTTCAAACCACTGCACCAAATTTAGCCATTTTGATATCTCTGGAAAGCTAAGGAGTATCTAGCCAATTCCACTGGTCCCATCTCCAAATTCGTGGTAGAATTAAAACGCTAAAAATAACAAGTCAGGGACTTTTGCAACTTGAAACTTAATTTAAAATTCAACCAAAATTGATTTTGAGTTAATTCCAACTTTCATAAATCACAATTGATGCTCTTTAATTGTTTATGCCATAATATAATCAAGTTGTTTGCATGATCATGTACTGGATCAAAATAATGGTTAAATAGCCATTTCTAGTGCATTTCAAATTATGGAATTCAAATATTATAAATAGTATGAGAGCTACTCTCTCATTTAAATCTTTATCCTAAGTAATCCAACCAGAGGAAATGTTCCTAGGCTAATGAACCTCTGATTTGCATTACTTAGAGATTTTAATACATTTAAATGGTGGTATTAAATTGTGTGAAGTATAACACTTCATTTAAATTATACTCCCATATAATAGATGTGGAATGTTGACCTTGGTCAACTTATATTTCATACCTTATTATTATTTGTGGAGATTAAATCTTGATAGGATTTAATGTGAGGAAATTATTTTCTCCAAAGACTTAAATAGCAAATCAAATAAATACTTAATGGGAGGAAATTATTTTCTCTTAAATAAGAACAAACCAAGTAATTCACCATGCCATGTTGGATGTGATGTTAGAATTAAGTGTGTGAACCCTCTTGTGTGTTTTAGTCTAGCATGCAAGTAATGGTGTGGTTATTGTGTACTCGTATTCGTATATAGACGCTAGTAACGAGGAATACGTGGAGGAGGGAAGCTACTCTCAAGAGGAGGAGGAAAACTTTGACTCCTATCCCCACCAAGGCAAGCTAATACTCTTGCTAACCACCATGATGCTAAGCTCTACAAGAGCAAGGCACCATCACCCCTTTAATTTTATGTATTTACCTATCCCATGTTTTTACCTTGCACTTATTTTTGCTTATTTACTTCAAAGTACTTTTTGATTTATGATTCACTTGTATAGAGTAGAACAAGATTTAAAGGTTAGCCTAGAAACACTCAAATCTAGATAGCACCCCTCATGAAATAGTTGCTAGTGCTAATCAAATAAAATTTTGACTACTCTAGATGGGAACATGTGACTTTGAAATGAATTTGAAACCTTGGAATGATGAGTCATTCCATTGAATGATTTTGAAGGTGAATATGACCAAGAGAAGATGGTGATTTTTGATATAAAACTGATATGGGTTTGAATGCGACACCCTTCCAATTATACAAGTATCCCCACAATACCTGATTATGGGTAGGGCTTAACTAGAAACTTGTGTATTTTAGTATGGGTTCCCTCTAGACAAGCATCATAGGGGTTACGCCGAGGCTGCCTCCGTATATGAGAAATGATGTGAATATGAGGTGAATGTACGACCCAAGCCCTGTGCAGTTCCCGGGTTAACAGTTGATTTTCACCGGGAGGCCAAGCTCATGGGGAGAGGTGCCTATACTAAGACATACTAGGCGAGGCCGGCGAGGGCAGGGTGTGCGTGGCGAGCCCCTCGACGGCGCGGCCATGGCAAGGCGCGCGAGCCACGCGCGGCCAGGACCTCCGCCATCCGCTCCCTCCCGCTGCCCCGTTCTCCGCGGGCGCGGCCCCGTTCCTCACCGCGGGCGCGGCCCCGTTCCTCACCGCGGGCGCGGCCCCGTTCCTCGTCGGCGACCTTCCCTCTCACGGCCGCTCCCATGGCAGCTGGGCGCCCGCCCGTGGCCGTGCTCCGCCCCCACCCGCCTGCCTCGATCTCGCACAACTCCTCACCGCACCTACCTCCGTCGGCAGCACCTGCAGCGGCGGCCCGAGGTGCGGCGCGGCCTGGCCCTGCAGAGGCGGCCCGAGGTGCGGCGCGGCCTGGCCCTGCCGGCGCCCGCGGGGGCGTGAACGCGCGCGGCGGCGTGGCTCGCGACGCGCTCGGCGTGCAGGAGCTCCGGCCCCGCCCGTGGCCGACGCGCCTTGCCATCCAGACCTATTCGGAGTTTTGACCCATCCGGACCTATTCGAAGTCCGTTTTTGCGTTTGGGTCTCCCGGTTGGAGATGCCCTAAGAGCCTTTCCTTTTTTTGGAACGGTGGGCTGGGTACTTTCCGTATCCAGGGTGAGGGCTAGCTAGAACTAATCGGCCATCGATTGCTAGCTAGACGCGTCCTTGTTTTAACCATCCATTACAGCTAGCTACACGTGCTAACCAAATCTATCTTTTCTGGCCAACGATCAGGTCTGTTTCCAATCGTGAGTGGATAGGCTCCCGTATTAAAATTTTCCAATCGCGAGTGAATAAGTGTCCGTATCAAATTCTTCTAAAATCTAACCGTGGAGGCGAGGGGATACCGTGATTTAATCTAGCGGTGGAGATATCATGACCTACCATCACAAACCATCACGACCTATTGCAATTTAATAGTAAAGATAAGTGAAAGGTTAAGGTTGATGATCCGCGTACTGAGTTACGATGATTCGGGGTTATCCTCGACGGATGTAATCAAAAGTTGTGGCACAAGAGTACAACCTCTGCAGAGTGTTAAACCTATTCGAATAGCCGTGTCCGCGGTTATGGACGATTGGAAAGGCCATACTATTTCCGTATCAGAATTTTTGAGCTTAAAAAGGAATGATGAATTGAAAGGTGATTTGACTTGGATCACAAATGATTTGTGGGAATGACACTAATGTTCCCACTTGAGTTAGTCTAGCAAATGATGAGTCTTTACTAAATGTTTGATAAACTAAACTTGGTTTTATGCAAATAAACCTAGAGCTTAGCACCCCTTACTACACTCAACAAGTACTTACTTTAGTATTAGTTTGCGAGTACTTTAAAGTACTCATGGCTTTGTCCTGGCTATTCAAATGCCAGACTTTGAAGAGGAGCAACAGTATCAGGATGACGGACAACATGACGTCTACGATAACTAGGATCATCTTCTAACGTCAAGCGTTGCCTGTGGAATAGATAGTCGTCTACTACTACGCTTCCGCTACTTATGTGTGATGTTGAACAATCTATTTGTGTAATATTGGATCATGTGATCCGTTGTTGTAAGACAAGTATGTGTTGTAATGATGACTCTGAACTACTTACTATTATGTCTCGCAAAAACAATCTTCCTGGGATTGCGATGTATGATATAATGGGGCATCTGGACTTAAAAATCCGGGTGTTGACAGAGGTGGAGGTGCGGCAGCCTGACCGGGCGCTGCTCATGGTGGCAAAGGTGGAGGTTGAGCGGCAGTGGCGCTACGGTGGAGGTTGAGCGGCGGCTAGGGTTTAGTGTGGGAGGAGATGAGATGCGCGTGCCCCTGTTTATATAGGTTGGAGGCAGGCGACAGCCGCGGCACACGTGGCATCGTTATTACTTCGTGCGCAGAGGTAGGCGACGGCCACGTGCCACGCGAGGCATCACCATTACACGGCCGCAGACTGCCGAAGCGACGCCTCGGCGCTAGTACTGGCTCCGCTGAGAAGACGTATCGAGGATGCGTCACTGCCAGGCGGGCCTAACGAAACGTTCGCCATACGCGAGTGCACACTTTGCGCGGACGCGCATCGTTCGCCGCAACGCATCCGAGGCGCATATTGGGCCAAGTTTGCGTCGCTGCGGACGGCCCAGTCACTATGCGTCGCCCCGTTGGATGTGATACCAGACGTATTTTTCCGGCAGACGGAAATGGTCGCTCAGCTGGATGTGATACCTGACGTATTTTTCGGTCCGGCGTAGTCGCTTAGGGCATCTCCAACGGGGCGACCCATCCCGCGCCCGCGCGTCCGGATGGGTCCAGCCGGACAAAAACCCGGCCCAACGCGGGGACGCACCGCAAAAGCGGACGGCCGCGGCGTCGGAACGACGCAAACCCGGCCCAAATCTGGGCCGGGTTTGCGTGGCCGCGGATGGCACGCGGCGTCCTCGCGTGTCCGCCCTGTCCGCGTGGCTGGCCCACTGTCGGTGCCCCGGTCCTATTAAATGTGGATCGGGGAAGTGGACTGTCCCTATCCGGTCCCCACTTTCCACTCCGGCCGCACGCGCGAGCTCGAAGCTTCCGCGCCGCCATGGCCCCGAAGCGCGAGTTCTCGCCATCCGCCAACGACCACGAGGCCGGCAGCAGCCGGCCAGTCGCGCCGGCGCCGTTCGCCATGGGGCCGCCGGCGACGCCCAGACGCGACCGGATCTACGTCACCGTAGCGGTGGCGCGGATGTTCCGGGACGCCGGCGTCCCAATGCCGTGGGGGACGTGCACCTCCCCACGGCTGGCACCTCGAGCCCGGATCGGGTTCCGGTGCCGCCCATCCCGGCGTCGAGGCCGCGCCCGCTACGCCGAGATCCGGAGGCGCCGCGCTCAGCTGCCGGCGGACCTCCGGCAGGACCCCGCGTACGGCGACGCAAGTCCCAAGCCGGGACTTGTGGTTCGAGGTGGAGCACGATGCGCGGCGGCGCACGTGCTTCACATCCGCGACGGCGCGGCCTCGCGCGCAGCCAGGCACAGCTGCTAGGCGGGCTGGCCGCCGCCCCGGCGGCCTCTACATCAACGAGCCCGCGCCCCAGCCCCAGCCCCAGCCGCAGCCGCAGCCGCAGCCCCAGGAGGAGGAGAACGACCCGGAGCTGCAGGCGGCGCTCGCGGCGTCCCGCGAGCAGCAGGACCTCGACGAGCTGGCCAAATGGCCGCTCCTCGCCGAGACGCTGCGCACCTCCGCGCTGGAGGAGGCGGCCAGGAAGGCCCGGGGAGGACGCCCGGGCGGACGCGTGGGCCTTCCTCCGGCCGGCGCGCCGTCGGGGAGGAGGCCGCTACGCGTCGGGCGGCGCTCCGGGGAGGAGGAGCGCCGGGCCGCGCGCCTGGCGGAGGAGGAGCGCCTGGCCACGCAGGCGGAGGAGCAGCTCCGACAGGAGTCCGCGCGGAGGGCATGGCTGCGCAGGCCGGCGAGCCCGCCGAACGCGCACTCCGCCTGGGAAAGGGCGCAGTGGGACCCCTGGCCGGAGTCCCCGGTGCCCTCCGGCGTGTCGAGCCGGAACAGCGCGTCGCCGCCGGGCGGCGTCGTCGTCATCGACGCCGACGATGACGAGTACTACTGGGGGTAGTACTGCCGGCGGCCACCGCGAGCTCGCAAACCCTGGCTAGGGTTTGCTTTTTTAGTTTAAAGCCATATATGGCTTTCTTTTGTGTAAAATTTGCCCAAAATAGGGCTAAGTTTAATGACCAACTAGTTTAAATTTATGTTTTGTTCTTTTCCTTTTTTATTTTCATTTCTGTTTTATTTTATTACCAATGCGCTGCGTCCGCGCGTTGGGCGCAGCGTGCGACCCAAACGGACACGCGGACGCGGGCCGCTGTCCGGGTGTCCGTTCGGCCACCCAAACGGCCCAAAACGGACGGCCCAGCGCGTCCGTTTGGGTCGCCCGGTTGGAGATGCCCTTAGCATCCATTTGCGTCGCCCGTTGGAAATGCACTAAGAGTACGATCATATGGTATCGACATTGTATCATGATACTTAAAATATTACGATAATTTGATACGAGTAAGATGCTACAGTACCATTTAAGATACCATTATGATACATATCAACTTCTAGAGGCGGTATCGTAAAATCATAAGATACTACCATAGGTGAAAGATTGACAGCCTCGCTCACGAGTGATTCAGGCTCTTCAACCGTGTGTAAGAGTATCTCCACTCGTCTCCCCGACGAGGCCCCCGAGGACGATTTTTTTTCATCCGGACGGCGAAATTCGATCAAGTCGCGCTCTCAGTTCCTCGTTTTCGTCCGGATTTGGCTCTTCATCCATCCGGCGAGCCCACGCCATCCCCGGTCCCCCGGGCGCGCTCGGGGACTTCGGACGAAAGAATTTGGCGCGAAACGTCGTGTGAACCCTCGTAGTCGGCGACAGGAAAGCCAAATCATGTGGATTTCCCTCCAATTTGCTTGCATATCCCCAAACTCTCCCGCCGAATTTGTCCATTCTCCTCCTCGTCTTCCAGTTCCAGTTCCCGTCCTCGTCTTCTCGTCCACCATCGTTCTCCTCCTCGTCTTCTCGTCCACCACCATGCCGCCGAAGGAGAGGAAGCCGCGGGCGAAGAAGGTGCGGGCGCCGGGTATGTCGAACGCAGAGTGGGCAGCGGACGAGATCCGGCGCGAGGTCGAAACAAGCGGCAGGGTGGAGAGGGTGAAAAAAGTCGCCGCCAAGAGGGCGGCGGCGGCGGCCCAGGACGAACAAGCGAGGAAGATCAGCATGGCCATGAGCATGGGCCATGCTCACGGCGGCGGCGCCATGTTCCCCGGCCAATGGCTGACGCAAGGTACAAGCAGTTCTCCGTCGACTTTCTCCCATTCGATCTACTCGCCGTCGCCGCCTGCCATGTTCCAAGAGGGCGCCTACGTCCAACCGTCGAGGTTCACGCCGTCGCTGCCCGAGCTCGACATCGGCAGCGGGAACCAGTACAAGGGCACCTCGCCGGCCCTGCGACGAGGGCACCTCGCCGGCCCTGCGACGAGGGCCGCTCCCGTTCGGTGCGATGGCGGCGCCGAACGACGAGGAGATCCACGAGATGATCACCTCCGGCTCCATGGCCACCGCTGCGAGCCCGGGGTTCTTCACGCAAGAGGAGGCGAGGGCGACGGCAGCTGTCGCGGCGCGCAACGAGTATGCGGAGGATGTGGCCGACAGAAGCCAAGCCGTCGAAGAAGAAGACGAAGAAGAAGAACAGCCAACTAAAGCCGCCGCCAACCTGTCGAAGGGAAAGAAGAAGAGGAAGAAGGACTCGCCGCCTGCCGAACCGCGTATCAAATGGACGCCGAAGGAAGAGGAGTGCCTCGCCGAAGCTTGGATGACCGTGTCCATGAACGGCATAACCGGGGCCAATCAGTCGTTCGACACATATTGGCTTCGAGTGAAGCAGGCGTTTGACGAACGCAAACTCGTCGATCCCTACTTCAGCAAGACGATCATGAACCGGAGAGACAAGGCAATGGCCACCCATTGGGGGATCATACAGACGGCGTGCAGCAAATGGCACGGCATACAGGAGGAGATCGAAGAACGGGCGATAAGCGGCCACGACTTGGAGCAAAAGGTATGCTCGATCGACCCTGCATCACCGAGGTTAGCTGTGCACCGTGTAGATCGTCGTGAGCTGACCCGTATCGCCGTACTCTTTTTCCCCAGTTGCGCCGTGCTTTGGACATGTACATGGACGACACCGGCATGCAGTTCAAGTTCCTGAACGTCTACGCCCGCATCGAGAAGTGCGAGAAGTGGGCGGAAACCCGCAAGACCCTCTCGAAGAGCAAGACCGAGCAGTACAACCCCGACGCTCCGGCGGCTGGCTCGGCGGATGGGCGCCCGGAACTCGGCCAGAAGAAGCTCAAAGAGCTCAAAAAGACGGGCAATCCCGCCGATAGGCTGCAGGCGTCGTTCGATAAGTGTTGGGCCGACGCGAGGACGCACGCCGCCGGGAGGGACGACAAGTTCGACGGCATGTGGCGGGAGATGCTCGCCAACCAAGGCGCCCGGATCGCCCTGCTGAAGATGACGACGGCGGCGAAGAAGAGGAACACTGACTTGGCGTTTCTGATGGGCGGGAACACGGATCTGATGGACGAGGAGACGAGGATTTGGTACCAGGGCCACCGCAGCGACATCCTCCGACCCACTCCGGCCAGTTCTTCATCGTCTCCGCCGGCTCCTACCTCGTCTTCCTCACCGTCTACGCCGTCTGCCGCTGCTTCGACGTCGACTGCCGCTGCTTCGTCGTCGACTGCCCGCCGCTTCGACCACGGCGTGTGAGGAAACTGGTCCGTCGGACACCGCCGTGCCAGCCGGGACTGCCGATGAGCTTGTTTCCGTGTAATTTCCCTCCTATCGCCGATTTGTGGCTGATCCTTTTGCTGGTCCTTTTGCCGATCAACTAGCCGTATTTGTAGCGCGGGACGACGGTTTGTTTGAATTTAAATTATGTCCGCCGAATTCCGGGTGGACGACTGAAAATACGGTACTCCCCACGACTTTATTTCGTCTAATCCGGCGGTTGTTTCGTCCGGATTTCGTCGTGGCCAGGCAGTGGAGATGCTCTAAGCAAGCTTGTGAGTGTTACTAAGGTTGGAAGAAAATCTGCTGACTCATCGACAGAGACAAGTTTTATAGAGCTTACTTCTACCCAAAGTAGCTGACTCATCGACAGAGACAAGTTTTATAGAGCTTTCTTCTACCCAAAGTAGCTGCAGGTTATTGTGTTGAGGAAGCTGACCACGAAAATGGTTCCTCAGCTACGAGGCAAACTTCGGTAGAGTTAGACCATCTGCTTTTTACCCTTTTTATTTTGGTACGTGAATATTTAAAAAACACAGCTTAGTTTCATAAGTTATGCAATTGCCCTGCAAAAATTCAGGTGGACAGAATAGTTACCCAGCCTCCTGGCAAAATTGGAATCAAACCAATTGGCAATCTGTAGCCAAATTTGATAAAACCTACCAAAACCGAACAGCCCAATGATCCAGGGTGTGTACATAAACAAAGAGCAATCGCTGCCTCATTCAAGGAGCAAAAGGGAATAAAAAAACTGCTAAATATAAATTTCTAACTCATCCATGCGAAATGTACCTTTTATGTTCCGCAATAATTAAGCCATACACTAGGAGAACGGTATCTTTCCAATGAAACATCAAAACTAAGGGTCACAAGAACCTACCGTTACAACAATGGCGGTTTAACTTGTGCTTTTCTTGCATTGCTAAGTCAGAAATCTCAGCTTGCTGTCTCAGACCTACAACTTCTATCAACAGACTGGAAGGTGTCAAAGGGCTGACGCTTTGTATGCAACCAGCAGAGTAACCCACCTCTACCGCACAGACACTCCCCTCAACCGATTCTAGGCTTAGCTCATTGCATTGCACGAGACATTGCAGCAATCACTTTCTCCCTCGTTTGCTGTTCAGAGCCAGGGCACTTGATGATAAAAGAATGGACTACCGTTCCGTTGTTGCCTGTGAGCTTTGACTCACCTACGCAGACTTCCGCCTCATCAAACGCTTCAAACACTTTCTTTACCGGATGTTTGTCGACTGGGGACATTACTCGGACAAGAACCTCATCTTGCACTACCTGGATGTCCACGTCCGGTCTAGTGGGCACCATACCGGACTCGACAAATCGATCTCTCTCTGCTTCCATATCTTTGAGCTTCTTCTGAAGGTCAGTGATATATGCTATTGCATCACCCAGCAGGGAGGCCTTGTCCATTTTTGAGATGTTGGGCACAACAGCTCTTAATGCGTAAAACCGCTGGTTAAGCTTCTCCCTCCTTTGGCGCTCAGCCTCGACATGATTCAGTGGCTCCTCCCTCCCATTTGCAGGCTTTCTTCCTCTCTTCCTTGGTCGTCGGTCCTCTATCACAGGTGTTGTCCCTTCCTCTTTACAAAAACCATTCACCTCGGTACTATCTCCATCAAAAACAGCTGTTCTTGTAATCAGGGCACTGGACTTGGAACTGGTGCCTGCACTAAAATCTATTTGTCTAGGCACCTGTGGCTGCATCTGATGCTGGCTGACCATCTGCAGTGGTTTCACTAGCTGTGGCGGTTTCTGAAGCAATGGTAATTTCTGGAGCTGGGGTGCTTTGTGAAGCTGAAATTGAGTAGTAGTGGAGCTGTCGGCAGTTCCATTGTTGCAGTGTGTAGCTTCATTGCTCACTACTAGTATACCATTGCCAAACTTCTGCTGATGAGAATTCAGGCCCCGGGCCTGACTCCAAGTGAAATTCTGCAGCCCTTTCTGGACATTGGGAAGCAGCGAGGTCCCTCCACCAGCAGACCTCTGTTCCCATGGCCTTTCATCTACCTTTGGCACCCCAACCACTGGCCCAGCTGAAGACCGACCAAGGTTCAAATCCTTGCCAAAAATCTTTGCCAAACCAGGTGACCTCTCAACATGACCATTTCCTTCACGGCTCTGAACTGTATCCTTATTGCCACTTGCCCCCGCAAACACAGACTTTATGGTCTGGAGAGTCTCAGCATTCTCAGCTACATGCTGCATAGAACCCAGCTCGAGCACTCCAGTCTCAAAGGGCAGCAACAAGATGGTCTTAAATCCTGCCATGCTTGCAAGGTACCCCCGGTAACAGTAATTAGCCGGGAACACGTTGCGCTCAGAATTCGGAACCCAGAGGGGGACGCCTGCTGCAAATACCTGACCAGGGCCACCGGCACGGCGCGGAAATGCAAAGTACATAGATGCCAGGAAGAACATCTCCGTATCCGTCACCTGATCAATGCCCGGGGCATAATCCTCCTCATCAGCACCGCCAAACGCTATGTGCAGCCGCTGCAGCACACGCTTCCGCATCCGCTGCCTGGCATCATCATTGCCCGGTGAAGCAGCAGCCCCCACCTCACCATCATGAGGCTCACGGCACGAGCCATCCCCCCACCCAAGGACGAGATCGCCGGACTTTGTGCGTGAAAGCTGCCAGAAGATGGCGTAGTTCCAGCTAGGGCCAGGGTGGTCCGACTCGATGAGCTCCTGCAGCTTGTTTTGCAAGTCCACAGGCAAGGACGTAGCGACAAGGCCCTCGGATATGGCACCGCCTCCTTTTGTCAGGTAGGCAAACGCGTCCCTCCCGAGCACGTTGGTGCTGACGGTCCGGTCCTCCTCGGACCATGCCGCACCAGTTCCTCCGTTGGCGCCATCCTCCTCGACCTCCATCTTCACTACCATAGGACCTGCTCAGAACAGCGTCGATCAGGTCAAAAGGCACTGAATACAACAATGTTTTGTCGCAACATTTGGCTACCAAACTATTCAGAATGACAGTTTAAACATACATGGGCAATAATATATTTTACTGCAATGGGGAATACAGGGATGAACTTAGAACAAAACATAACTAAACTCTGAACCACCATTTAAGGTAAACACACACCGATCTGCATCCCAAAAAGTAAGTACAAATTTGTAAACGCCCTGTAGCTGGTACATAACAGCGGTATCCTTCGAATTAACTTATTAACAGAATTAGCCAGGCATACAGAGAGAGATATAAACTGTCTAACCTGTCAGGGAGTGAGGGGAGACGCTCTATCTCAAACTAATACAGTGTGTAAGTGCTGCGTGTATATAATTCAGTGCTTAACAGAATTAACAAAGCATGCATAGATAATTATACTGTCTAACCAGTCATGGAGTGAGGAAAGACACTCTATATCAGTAATAACAGGAAACTAATAAGAGCTGCGTGTACACACATGTGAATGAGGAGAATCATGGAATCACGTGATGCCCCATTCAGAGCACACAAAAACGTTTGACGTTAAAATCAGCAGCACCCAGAAGATGAGATACGTATCCCCGTTATTTTAGTTCCCCGAGGGGCACATGACTCCCACACTGGACATCGCATTCCCCCCATGGCAGTAGTAACCGCGCACAACGACAGAGCCATATGCTCGCGCCCGATCGCGGCCACCGCTAGAATCCAGCCTAAACTGTAATCCTCCGCCACCGCCGCACGGCCAATCGGCTCACCGTTCCGCCTAACGCGACAGCCCACGCACGGGTTGCAATCGCTCCGGTCCGCGACAAGATGCGCCGTACGCTCGGGGAGGTGTCCGTGGTGGTGGGAAAATTCGGAAACATGGGGGGAGACAGAGGGAGGGATGGCTCACCGGAGGGGGGCTCCCGAGCCCGAATCGGCAGCGGGGACGCGAAATCCAGCGCGGGCGGGCAGGGCGGCAGCGCCCCCGGAGCTGTGGCGGCGAATCCGAGCCCCGGCCGCGACGGCGAAGCCCGGATCTTCCCCCGCGCGCGCGGAGCCGAGGTGCGAGAAGGCGGGGAGGCGGGCGCGCTCCTCTCCCTCGCCCTCGCCCTCTCCTTGCTTCGGGGATGGGGGCCCGCGCGGGTCTCGGGGCGCGGCGTGCGCGTAGGGGGAGGGAGAGGGATTCCACGGTGGTGGAGTAGTTTTTTCTGTGTGGCGCCCGAGGGGATTTCGGGAGGGGGAGGCGACCCTGCTGCTGCTGTGCTGCTGCTGCGGCCGTGGGAAAACCAGGGCGGCCCCCTTTTCTACTTGGATCCCCAGCCGAGCCGGTCGCCGCGGGATGTGGCTTTGGCCTGTGTGCTGCAGTCGGCTCAAGCCTAGCCGAGGGGTTCACATTCGCACACGGATCAAACTTTCAAACAAAAGAAATGGAGCTTCATCAGGACGTGATCTCATACTTATTGTGCAGTAATTATAAACAGCCACGGATGTTTGAGGAAAAAATCTTACCTGCTTTTGCACTGATGTTTATGAACAAAACCACACGAGCTTGGTTTTCTTCCATGTTGGGATGCGGTTGATGATCACTCTTCACCGATGAGATAATTCCTCTGTGAGCGGTGACAAACTTGGAATTCCACATGCCGAGTAAAGGTTCAGCACCGGTGGTTGTCCTTGTGTGGTTAGACGTTTCCTGGTGCGGGTTTGGTGGAGCGTCGGCGGCGGCGATGGAAGGATACAGAAAGATGGTAACGAAAGAAGTTCCGGTGGTTGCGGGTGCCGATATTTCGATGAGGCGGCATCTTCGATTGGAGGAGGCGTTGTCGGCGATGGAGAGCACCATAAACCACGGAGGGATGTGGGGGTAATGGAAGGGCTCACGAATGCTCGTAAGCAGCATCGTTTGAAGCGGAGATATAGGGGGGACATATGTTAGGGTTGCGTCGGTTTTATGATACGTTATCTGTTAAATCTTTTGACGTATTATCTGAGGGTATCGGTTTTATGATACGTTATGCATTAAACATTCTGACATATGGTCTGAGGGTCTTAAACAGAATATTTCCTACAAAGAGGCCCATGCCATAGTTGTCATAAATATGTGGAAAATTCTGCAAGAGGTCCATCCTCTTGTTAAAACTTCTTTGAAATTGCAGTGTAGAAACACAATCTATACTATTTTCTATTCTAGTGCGTGTGTGTGTGCGCGCCAACATGTGCACCGTACATCTTATATCGTTGTAAGCATCATGCACAATCATTTTCTTTCCAAATGTAACAGTCTTTTATGTCATCGAAAGAAAAAATACTCCCTTTCGACTGATAAAACCTTTTGCCTGAAACGATGAAGAGACACGCTGAAATGTGTACATATATATCCGATTCAGCGATAAGTATTAACGAACCGAGGAGACGGAGAAGTAAAATATCGACAAGGCGCTATTTTTATGTACACGCATTTCTTGTTAAGTTGCATAATGTCGAGATCATGTGCCCGAGGAAATCCACACGCAGCACATGAGTATGGAGTGGTAGAACTTGTCTGGAATCTGGATGGTACGCCAAGTGTTGTTGCTGAACCCCACGTTTAGCTAGGTTGTGACGAGAAACGCTTTGTCGATTCGTGCCCGCCGGATAAGCCACAAGTCCTTTCCAGCACCCTCTGCGTAGAGATTACAGAAGATGATGAGGGCCAGTATAAACACACTCCAAGCGCCGGTGGACCCTACGCTACTTCAACTGCTAAACGCTAAACGAGGCCTTCACGTGAACTCACGGGCCCGGCTGGCGCCGGCTCGGCTCGGCTTTGGGTCGTACAGCCCGAGCCAGGAGCCGCCCGCGGCAGGCTGGCCGTACTAAGTAGTCGCTCAGGCTTGGCGCGTGAGCACGTGGTCGCCACGTGTCCCCGGCGTTGATCGGACGGGACACGGGACGGGAGGGAGTTCAGGGGAGGCTCGTGACGCCACGTGACCCGTGCGCCCCCCGAGGTCGTACGAGACCCCCGGAGCGTTCACGCACCCGCGTATATTCCGAACACGTCGCTGACGAGCGGGGCCCACGCGTACATGTCGTCCCACCCTGCCGCACGGGTAGAGACTAGAGAGAGGCATTGGGGGCGTGGCGGGGTGGTGGTGGGAAACGTGAACCCTATTTAAGGAAAACGTGAGCGCGCGAGACCGCCTGACATGTTTGTGTGCTGAACCTAAACCGGAACCCGACTCGCGCTGCGGACGCTGACGCGGTGGCCCCGCGTTTTCGTGATGTGTCTAAGCGGGTAGCTTCGCCGGTAGGCGTAACGGGGCGATTAGCGTGCGCCATGTGATGAGGGTAGGGGCGTGATGATAAAACGGAAAGCGAGAAAAGACGTGCCGGGGGTGGGGAGATGGGATGGGTCCAACGTGCAACGTGAAACGCGTGCTCCTCATCAACGCCCTCGCCGGAGCCGGAGCGGCTCACCTCACGGCACCGCCGTGGAGGCGTGGGCGACGGCCGGCGTGCGCGCCGCGGTCCCCGGCGTCGGAACCTTTTTGTTAACGCCGGCGAGCTGCGTCGGGGTAATATGCCTGCTTGTACCGTATGTGCACGCGAGGGGGCAGAAAAGAATACTTTCAATCATCACTGTGCTTATTTTTTTTTTCCTTCCGATGTGCAGTTTGTTTGCTTCTCGAACAGTGGATCACATGCATGCATGCATGGCTGCGCGCTGGCTGTTTGCTTGTTTATGCGTGAGGAATAGTTTGCGTGGGCCAAATTAGACTCCGCGGATGACAACCTTGTTGGTGGGGTTCTGACCTTTTGTTCTCACGCGAGTTAGTAAGAAAAGATGTGGACCGGATGGAAGAGCTTTGGATATGCACTAGCGGTGACTCACAAGCCCCGGCCACCTGGGGCCGTTTGGTAGCCCCGTCTTTCATCGGCCCAACAATTTTTAGGCTGTTTCGTTATCTGGGCTCGTCCATATTGCATCGCACGGTCCTTAAAATAATGTTCGGCCATTTCCAGCGAGCCAGCCAAATCTCGCACGAAGCTGATGCAAAAGGGAATCCACGCGCGGGAACAAGGAGGGAGATGGCGGGAACTACGGCGTGCATTGGCGAAAAGCGAAAAAAAGGAGCGTGAAAGATTCTGTTACCACCCGCCGTGCCCCATCACCTATTTCTACCCTCTACTCCACTCTCCCCCAAATTTCGAGCTCCTCCTTCCTTCGGCAAGCAGGTAAGAGGCGCACAGATATCCGGTTGGCGATGGTGCCACCGGCGACTGCATCAGGGCGGCTTCATCTTCTTCTTGGTACAACACTTTTTTACCTCCGACGATGACCGTAAGGATTTCCTCACCCCGGTACCTCGGTTATGTTTAGATCTAGGGTAGGAGTTATCATATCTTGGCTAAGGTTTGATCTTGTTGTTTGGATTAGTCCTGAATGTGCTGAGCTGTCATGATCTTGCTAGGCTGCCACATTTCTCATTCCTTGTTTGTCCCAAATGTGTTGAGTTATCACGATCTTGCTAGGTTTTGTGCTGTCTACAGTTGCAATGGTATTGCTAGTCTGATTTAGGATGATGTTGGTATGGTTTGTGTTGTCCACTTTAGTCATGTCTTTGTTCTCAAGTAGATTCATGTTATATGTACTACGATGCGTGTAGGACTCCTTTTATAATGACTTTAGCCGGACGTTTCAGATCCCTTCGCAAGTTGCCGGCTCCTCTATGAGTTCCAGGTGGCGGTCACCCATGTGCCGACGGTCAATGGGCATGTGGATGACCTGATGGCTCAGGTAGCGGCAGATGTGGCGACAAGGATGACCTTCATAAATAAGAGCAAGAACCGCGCAGCAACGTGGCCAAAGCAAAGCCAATGGTCTACGCTGTACGGAATATAAATAATCCATGCGATTTACTAAATGAAAGGGAAATTACATAATTATGCATCGACTGTGTGCGGACACGAAATCCATGGGCATACAAGTCCACGAGACAAAGCCAATAAATTAAGCCATCCCAAG
This sequence comes from Lolium rigidum, assembly GCF_022539505.1. Classification (NCBI taxonomy): domain Eukaryota; kingdom Viridiplantae; phylum Streptophyta; class Magnoliopsida; order Poales; family Poaceae; genus Lolium; species Lolium rigidum. Next base: position 241,950,380 of record NC_061513.1, read on the forward strand.
TTATGCGTTGGCAAAGTTGTGGCCTTCAGTAGATGCGAATTGAATTTAGCAACTACTTTTTGTAGTGTTAAGCAATGCCAATTGTTGTTGGATTTGTGAAATTTTCTTCTTTCAGAAAGTATAGAAGTTACGATTTTCCTATGTACTTAGCTCGATAGTTGAAGGCAATCTACAATGCCTAGAAAAGGAAATGTGAGTGTTATCAATGTTATCTTTCATAATTTCGCGTTAGTTAGGATACCACTACAAAACCAAGAGTACACCTACACATGACATTCCCATTACTTTTATACCGACGAGGTTCGTTATTCCCAAGTGGGTTATATTAAGAAAAATGACAACTAATAATTACTTACTCTTGGTTCATCGATTCCGGGTCAATCTTATTGTTTCTGCAACTACTTGTATTTAGTTCCGACACTTTTTCTAAAACTCAACCGACGACGTAACGCCACCGCATGAACTATTATTATTAAAATTTAGATCTCTCACATTGCATAATATCATAATCAGTATCATGCAAATCCATGATACTAATTTATTTACTGTATTAATATTGCATAGTATCATTGATAATGCATTTTCCTAATTTAGTTATTGAGTCACACTCCAGTATTCTCAATTTAGCTACATTATCCTCTTTAGCTAGTTTTTCTTCTCTTTCCCACCTAGCATGCAATTCAGCCATCAATATAATATTTTCATTAATTCGAACTTGTATGGCGTTTGCTGTAGCAAATGACTTAATATCTTTATCTTCATTAGGCATAACTTTCAATTTTAAAAGATCAACATCAGCAGCAAGACTATCAACTTTAGAAGCAAGAATATCAATTTTACCAAGTTTTTCTTCAACAGATTTGTTAAAAGCAGTTTGTATACTAATGAATTTTTTAAGCATGACCTCAAGATAAGAGGGTACACTCCTACTATTGTTGTAAGAATTACCATAAGAATTACCATAACCATTACCATTATTAGAAGGATATGGCCTATAGTTGTTACCAGAATTATTCCTATAAGCATTGTTGTTGAAATTATTATTTTTAATGAAGTTCACATCAACATGTTCTTCTTGGGCAACCAATGAAGCTAAAGAAACATTATTAGGATCAACATTCGATCTACCATTAACAAGCATAGACATAATAACATCAATCTTATCACTCAAAGAAGAGGTTTCTTCAACGAAATTTACCTTCTTACCTTGAGGAGTCCTTTCGAGTGTGCCATTCAGAGTAGTTGATCATCATATCATCAAGAAGCTTTGTTGCCGCCCCCAAAGTGATGGACATAAAAGTACCTCCAGTGACTTGAATCCAATAGGTTCCTCAAAGAAAAAATCAATCCTGCATAGAAGGTTTGAATGATCATCCAAGTAGTTAGTCCATGGGTAGGGCAATTCTTTACCAAATATTTCATTCTTTCCCATGCTTGAGAAACATGTTCATTATCCAATTGCTTAAAATTCATTATTCTACTTCTCAAAGATATAATTTTAGCGGGAGGATAATATCTACCAATGAAAGCATCTTTACATTTAGTCCATGAATCAATACTATTCTTAGGCAAAGATAGCAACCAATCTTTAGCTCTTCCTCTTAAGGAGAAAGGAAACAATTTCAATTTTATAATGTCTCCATCTACATCCTTATACTTTTGCATTTCACAAAGTTCAACAAAATTATTAAGATGGGCAGTGATACGTCTCAAACGTATCTATAATTTCTTATGTTCCATGCTACTTTTATGATGATACTCACATGTTTTATACACATTATATGTCATATTTATGCGTTTTCCGGAACTAACCTATTGACGAGATGCCGAAGTGTCAGTTCCTGTTTTCTGCTGTTTTTGGTTTCAGAAATCCTAGTAAGGAAATATTCTTGGAATCGGACGAAATCAACGCCCAGCATCTTATAATTCCACGAAGCTTCCAGAACACCAGAGAGGGGCCAGAGGAGAGCCACAGGCCCACCACACAAGGTGGCGGCGCGGCCCAGGGGGAGCACGCCCCCCTACTGTCTGGCGGCCTCGTCAGCCCTCCGACTCCGACTCTTCGCCTATAAGAAGCTCCCTGACCTAAATCTTCGATACGGAAAAGCCACGGTACGAGAAACCTTCCAGAGCCGCCGCCATCGCGAAACTCCAATTCGGGGGACGAAGTCTGCGTTCCGGCACCCTGCCAGGACGGGGAATTGCCCCCGGAGTCATCTCCATCGACACCACCGCCATCTTCATCGCCATCGCTGTCTCCTATGATGAGGAGGGAGTAGTTTCCCTCGAGGCTAAGGGCTGTACCGGTAGCTATGTGGTTAATCTCTCTCCCATGTACTTCAATACAATGATCTCATGAGTTGCTTTGCATGATTGAGATCCATATGATGAGCTTTGTAATCTAGATGTCGTTATGCTATTCAAGTGGATTTTACTTATGTGATCTCCGGAGACTCCTTGTCCCACGTGTGTAAAGGTGACAGTGTGTGCACCGTTGATACGTCCAAAACGTATCCACTTTCCCGAACACTTTTGCTATTGTTTTGCCTCTAATTTGTGTATTTTGGATGCAACTAACACGGACTAACGCTGTTTTCAGCAGAACTGTTCGGTGTCTCGTTTTTGTGCGGAAATCCAACTTTCGGGAAAAACCTCGGAATTTATACTGAAGGCCCTATTTTCCCGGAACACTTACGGAGCCGGAAGGGCAAGTCGGTGGAGGCCCGAGGGCCCCACACCCTAGGGCGGCGCGGCCCGGAGGGGGCGCGCGGCCCTAGCGTGTGGCCCCCTCGGCCGGCCTCCGACGCCCTCCTTCGAACTACTTATCGCCCTCGACCTAAAAACGCACGGGGAAGTCGAAGTCGCCGAAACCCTCCGAACGCCGCCACATCGCGAAACTCCGTCTCGGGAGTCTCCGGTTACGGCACTCCGCGGGACGGGGAATTGGAGGAGATCATCGCCATCATCACCACCGACGCCTCTTCATCAACCAGCCATGTTTCCCCCATCCATGTGTGAGTAATTCCCCCGATGTAGGCTGAAGGGGATGGTAGGGATTGGATGAGATTGGTCATGTAATAGTGTAAGATTGTTAGGGCATAGTGCCTTGTGTCCGTAATTGGTACTTTGATGATATTTTTGCAACTTGTTATGCTTAATGCTTGTCACTAGGGCCCGAGTGCCATGATCTCAGATCTGAACATGTTATTATTTCATCATGATATTCATTGTTTATGGTCTTACCCGCAAGTTGTATACACATGTCGTCTGTCCGGAACCAATGGCCCCGAAGTGACGAAATCGGGACAACCGGAGGGGATGGTAGTGATGTGAGGATCACATGTGTTCACGGAGTGTTAATGCTTTGCTCCGGTACTCTATTAAAAGGAGTACCTTAATATCCGAGTAGATTCCCTTGAGGCCCGGCCGCTCACCGTCTGGTAGGACAAAAGATGTTGTGCAAGTTTCTCATTGCGAGCACGTACGACTATAATTGGAACACATGCCTATTGATTGCTATGTACTTAGACACCGTTTTATTATTATCTGCAAATGCCCTGTTTGATTGTTACATGAGTTTCTCTCATCCATGCAACGCCCGTTATCCGTCCCCGTGCCTACAGTATTTTAATCCTGCTGTTTACTATAATCACTCTCGCTGTCTCGTTACTCTGCTCGTCGTTATTTCACTACCGCTATCGCCATAAAGCTGTTACTACCGATAAACTTTTGCGAGCAAGTCTGTTTCCAGTGCGAGCTGAATTGACAACTCCGTTGTTAAGGCTTTCAAGTATTCTTTGTCTCCCCTTGTGTCGAATCAATAAATTGGGTTTTACTACCCGCGAAGACTCGCTGCGATCCCCTATACTTGTGGGTTATCAAGACTGTTTTTACGGCGCCGTTGCCGGGGAGCATAGTTTTATTTGGAAGTTCACTTGGATTGATATTGTTCGCTGCAAATTATCCATCATGGGTAAAACTCGCGATCCTAAAGTCGCCATATTACCATCCACTACAAGAAAAGGTACAACTGCGAGTACCTCTCGCTGCTCTTGATTCACCATCCGTGATTGATAAACTTGTTTCACCACCACATGCTTCACTTGCTTGGTACTTACGCTGAATCGAAAACTCTTATAATATTGATGATGCTTCTGCTGTGCTTGATGACAGTGGTTCATTGGGATCTTTTCTAGATGCTACAATTGCTAGGTCTAGACAAATTGAAAATGCTGAAACTCCTGATGTTACTACACCTGTTAATTCACCTGAACTTGATTACTCTAGTGATGATCCTGATGAAGATTATGTGGAGCTTAATGATGATCTTATTAATAGATTCAATGCTACTGCTGATGCAAGTAAAATTAAAAAGTTTCTCACACAATATCTTACGTTAGACATAAGTTATCTCCTGATCCTAAATTTGCCACATCTCCTATATGCATTAAGGATAAAGATTATGATTTTTCTCTTGATCTATCTCATATAGCTATTGTAGAGAAAGCACCCTTTTGTGGTACTGAAAAAGAAAGTGCTGTAGAACACATGATTGAACTTTCTTCTATGAGTACGTAGTTTGTTTTCTGATGATATCAAGATGCGTACTTACTTTGTCGCTAAAATTTTTTCTTTCTCATTAAAGGATGATGCTAAAACTTGGTATAATAATTTGCCTCCTGGTTCTATTAAAAATCCAACTGATTTGCGTGATGTTTTCTTTCGAAAATACTTTCCTGCTAGTGCTCAACATGTTGCTTTACGAGAAAATTTATAGATTTGACCGGGGAGATGAAGAGAAATTGCACGAGGCTTGGGCAAGATTTTGTTGTCTTATCGAGCTCGACTCGGGCATGATTTAGAAAAGAATGATCTACTTGATATATTTTATAGTGGACTAACCATTGAGTCTAGGGCATATTTGGATAGTTGTGCTTGGTTGTGTTTTCGGGAAAAGAACTCCGGACGAAGTCGAAGAATTATTGGCTAAAATAGGCCGGAATCATGATGATTGGACTATGCCTGAACCAATTCCAACGCCAATATTGAAGAAGAGGGGTTTAATTAAATTGAATGATGAAGATATGAGGGAAGCCAAGAAGTCTCTCAAGGAGAAAGGTATTAAATCTGAAGATGTGAAGAATCTACCTCCCATAGAAGATATATGTGAGATAATTCTCCCTTCAGCGCTTTACTAGGGAAGATATTCCGTATTCAAAACCTCCTGCGCAATGCTTAGATGAGTTTAATAATTATATTATTAAGCAAGAAAATTTTAATATGAGAGTAGAGAATCATCTAATGGAGAATTCTCAAGCTATTAGCAATTTGCATGATATTGTGGAGAGAACCTCCAATGATGTTAAGATGCTTGTTAAACATTTTCAAATGGTTCAAACTCAAATTGATCAACTCACTAAAGTGCAAAATGACTTATTAAAAAATAATTCTAAAGAGAAACATGCTTATGAAGTAACAACTAGAGGTGGTGTCTCTACCCAGGATCCTCTATATCTTGAAGGGCATCCCAAAAGAATTGAACAAGATTCTCAACGCATTGAACCTAGAGCTCCTTCTAAGAAAAGAAGAAGAAACATAAAAATGTTGTAGAATCCTCTGAACCTGTTAATGATCCTAATAGTATTTCTATTTCTGATGCTGAAACTGAAAGTGGTAATGAACATGATAATAATAATGGTAATGATAAGAATGATGTTTCGATAAAGAAGAAGTTGAAGATGAACCTCGAAAAGCAAGATAAAAATAAAAAGTATACTAAAGAAGATTTTATTGCTAAGAAACATGGTAATGAAAGGGAACCTTGGGTTCAAAAGCAAATGCCTTTTCCTGCTAAGAAACTAAAATCAAAGGAAGAAGAACACTATAATAAATTTTGTGATTGGATGAAACCTTTATTCTTGCAAATCCCTTTGACTGATGCTATTAAATTGCCTCCTTATTCAAAGTATATGAAAGATATTATTACTAACAAAAGGAAAATCCCCAATGAGGAAATTTCCACTATGATTGCTAATTACTCTTTCAATGGCAAAGTTCCAAAGAAGTTGGGCGACCCAGGTATACCTACTATTCCTTGTTCTATTAAGAATAATTATGTTAAAACTGCTCTATGTGACTTGGGAGCCGGTGTTAGTGTTATGCCTTTTTCTCTTTATAAGAGACTTTACTTAGATAAGTTGATACCTACTGATATATCTTTGAAAATGGCTGATAAATCTACTGTTATTCCTGTTGGTATATGTGAGGATGTTCATGTTCAAGTTACTAATAACTGCTTGATATTAACTGATTTTGTTGTGTTGGAAATGCACTGAAGATGATAATATGTCTATTATTCTTGGGAGACCTTTTCTTAACACCGCGAGGCTGTTATTGATTGCAATAAAGGAAAGGTTACTTTCAATGTTGATGATAGGGAGCATACCGTCTATTTCCCCAAGAGGATTGAAAAAGCATGTGGAGTTAATACTATTTCTAATGTGAGAACTATCAAAGTCGGAACTATCGATTGTCCTATATATGAGCCTAAAGAAGAATATCAAACTCTTGTGATTGGATCCATATCAATACAATTCAAGGTAACATGATTGATTTGAGGTTTATTTCTTCTTATGCTATGTAGAATTTATTTGGTGGCAAGACTTGATCAACCTTGTTAACAAATACTTTTTATATGCATAGAGGAGGTAAACAACATCTCTTTCTTCCTCCACTTGCTCTAGTTGCTGTAGCACTTTTATTTTGCAAAGTTCCTTAGTTAATTAGAGATTTCAAAAAATTTCCTGGCCAGTAATATTAAACTTAATACCCAGAAATGTGCATTTTTCAAAGTTTTCAAAAATTCGCAAAAATTATACCGTTGGTCCTATTTTTTGACGAGGCACCGGGAGCACACTGGGGATGACCAGTGGGGCACCCGGGGTGACACCCCATAGGCTGGCGCGGCCGGCAAGGGGCGCGCCACCCTGGTGTGTGGGCCCCCTTTACCCCACTTTAGCATCTCTTCCTCCCACACTCTTCTCTCTCCCGAAAAAATCGACACCAGCTTCCTCTCACTCGTGTTTTTGCTCAAGAACTCCAGATTTCTCGATCTCTTTGCTCAGCCCAGATTCTGTCTGAAATTTGGCACATTTGCTCTTCGGTATGTGACTCCTTCGATTATCCAAGTAGAATTTTGTTTGGTGGAGTATATCTTGCATATTTTGCTGCTGTAGGTAACATGTTTAGTGAGCTTGCATGCTTGTTCTAAGTGGTAGAAACTAGTTTTGGTGCATGATTAGTACTCTAGCAAGTTCCTATAGTAGTTTCCCTCGATTATATGTCACCAAATCAAGTTTTATATTGTTTGTTGAAAAATTTCAGAAAATGGAAGGGAGTAGGCACCAACTCAACCAACAGGAATTGGAGGTGCAACGGGTCATGAGAGTTCACCGAGAAGAAGGAGTATACCCCGCTTACTACCCGTGCGTGGATTTTATGAGAAGTGCGGGGATCTTGCAGGATGTTCAAAGTCTAATCTCTCGTGCAGGGTTGGATGATTTTGTTGATGGTGAATCATGCCAATATGCAAAACTGACTATGTCAGTAGTGCAGGATTTTAAATTCAATTGGTCACGATCTAACCCCATGGTCCAATACAAAATTTATAATAAAATTGTCAACTTGTCATTCAATGATTTTTGTGCAGCAATCAAAGTACCGCAATGGGGATCATGCGAGAAGATGAAGGGATCGCCGCAAGAGTTCTTGGACCTCTTCAAGATGATTTGTCATGGAAGAAGCTTCTCAGAGGATGGTGGTAAAATCAGTAGCATTCATCTCCCAGCTATTCGTTACTTTGCTTATTTCATTACCAAGTGCGTTCTAGCAAGAAAGAATGGAAGTAAAATATCTATCCAGGATCTAGCCTTTCTAGCTGCTGCATTACAAGGTAATAGGACTTATAACTTGGGTGCTTTGATAGCCAACAGACTTGCTACTAACCGTGAGAAGGGTGGAATTTTTGGGGGTCTCATCGCCTCTCGCTTATTAGCTATGCATGGTGTAGAACCTCACCATCTTGATATTCAGCTCCCCGTAGAGAAACTTGACATAGTCTCCATGATTAAGCATGAATTTGTTTCTGATTCGTCTAATTTGAGCAACCTGTCTTACGGAATAACATTTTACAAGAAATCTTGGAGAATAACTAAGAAAAGCTGAAAAATTAGTAGGATTGCTGCACCGCTTACTGTTTAACCTTGATTCCAGGGAGGACTGGTCAGTCACAGAAGGAGAACTGAAGGTATGCATAGAGAGAGATGGCCATCATGCAAGGGACAACACGGAGGAGGTCGAGGAACACCTCGACTCGTCATCAGATGCAGCAAGTTCTTCGCATTAACAAGTTGGGCATGAGGAGCCTCCACGCTTTTCTTCTGCATCGGTACCTTATTATGACTACGCCATGTATGATCCACCGGCGTGGAACCCAGACCCTCGTTGGGGTTGATCTCCACTTGGGCCAAAAGCCTAAGCTTGGGGGGAGGTATACCGACATCACTCATTCTTTGCATATTATGGTTGCTGGATACTTGTACATACTTTTTTAGTTTCTTTAAGTGGTTTTCTAATGAGAGGGAGATGATATTTGGGGAAGTGCTGCCTGAAAACAGATTCTGGACTGTTACTAAAAAAAATCGTGCGCACAACCAGAACGTTATTTTGAGCTTCCAATTTTTGTGCATGTTCCCCAGGTTGTTATCTAACTTTCATTAGTTGAACACTTTTCGAGCTGAGCATCTTAAGAATTTCTTTAAAATCGATTCATCGTCTTCGTTGTCAAGTTTTGGCGATTTACGCCATCTTGCTTTTCTGTGTTTCTTTTAGTTTTCATTTTCATTTTCTTACTTTGTTTCTTTCCTAAAACACAAAAAGACCAAAAATATTTCTGTTGTTTCTCTTCACCACTTGTTTATTTTGGTTTCTTGCATTTGTTTTGCTTTATTTGCTATTGCTAGTTTGCTATAAGAAAACCCAAAAAGATTTTGCATTGTTTGCTTGTTACCTTTTGTTCTTGTTTCTAAATTCGAAAACACCAAAAATATTTGCTGTTCTTCTTTGGTTTTGTAAAGTTCTTGATGAGTTCAATGGTCTTCGGTGGCTGGAGCGTGGTTTTCATTTCATATTATCCAAGCTACACAAGTGAAAAGGCAATAATGATGATATTCGACGATCTGATTGTGGTGAGAGGCTGGTATGAACTCTATTTGTTTTCATTTTTGTACATATACTCATCCATGTGAGCATGCTTAGTTGGTTCATGTGAGGTATATGTCATTTAAGAAAGTCTAGTAGTTCATGATCTCTCATGTTTAGCTCCAATTTATTAATATGAGTAGCATGTCATGGATGTTTGCTTGCATTGTTTTATTCATAGATAGGTATGATATTGTGGTATCCTCCTCTGAATAATTCGGTTGAATTAACTTGGCAGATGCTCACGCATGCATATGACTGAACAAAAGTCAATTAAGCCTCAATGATTTACATTGCTTCAGAGTTCTGGTATCACTTTTATGCCTCAGTTAATTTATTTTGCCGCAAGCATGATTGTGACAGCATTCTTGCTCTCTTGATTTGTCGCTCCCTAGTATTTTGCTAGCCTTCACTTGTACTGAGCGGGAACGCTGCTCGTGCTTCCAAACACATGAAAACCAAGTTATTCCGAGTGTCCACCATAAATACCTATGCATGGCATTTCAAACCATTCCAAGTAAATTCTCATGCGCTACCTTTAAACCTTCAAAATGCTTCTCAATTTGTGTTAATGTTTCATAGCTCATGAGGAAGTATGTGGTGTTTAACTTTCAACCTTGTCATTTACTCTTGACGGAATTTCATATGGACTAGTGGCACATCCGCTTATCCAATAATTTTGCAAAAAGAGCTGGCAATGGGGTTCCCAGCCCCAATTAATCAACTTTCACTAATAATTCTCTTCACATGTTTTGCTCTGATTCATCAGTAAGCAACTTAATTTTGCAAATAGACACTCCTCCATGGTATGTGATTGATGGAAGGCACCCGAGGATTAGGTTAGCCATGGCTTGTGTAAGCAAAGGTTGGGGGGAGTGTCAACCATAATAAAACTAAAATACGTGTGTAAACAAAAGAGAAGAGGGGTGATCTACCTTGCTGGTAGAGACAACGTCCTTTATGGGAGCCGCTCTTGAAAGTCCGGTTGGCGAGGCAGTTGGTGTACCCATTACCATTCGTTGACAACAACAAACACCTCTCAAAACAATTTTACTCCTGTTTTAAAAATGAAAAGCTCTAGCGCATGTTAATCCCTGCTTCCCTCTGCGAAGGGTCAATCTTTTACTTTTATGTTGTGTCTCCATCCTTTCTTGAGAGCACAAGCTGTCATTCTTAGTGTAATATGCTTGTCTCAAAATATGATTGATTGTGGTATAACTTTGATGCTTTTATCTTTGACAATCACTATTTCTAGTCTTTCTATGAACTTCGAGGTGCCCGAGCATTTATGTTTTGCTTGATCAAATATGGGCAAGCGAGATACCACTCTATCATACTCTTTTATGAACATTGCAATCCTGCTTATATACATGATTCATGATGCTTGTTATTAATTGTTGGTACCTTTCCATGATTGACATAGCTATTAGATGATCTTATTTGCATGTATCTTATTATGAACTGCCTAAGTGTTAGCCATAGCATGAGAATATTTACATCATATGAACAAATGTGTTCATGAAAGTTCTTTTATTGCTCAGTTGTTAACTGAATTGCTTGAGGACAAGCAATAAGCTAAGCTTGGGGGAGTTGATACGTCCAAAACGTATCCACTTTCCCGAACACTTTGCTATTGTTTTGCCTCTAATTTGTGTATTTTGGATGCAACTAACACGGACTAACGCCGTTTTCGCTGAACCGTTACGGTGTCTCGTTTTTGTGCAGAAATCCAACTTTCGGGAAAAACCTCGGAATTTATACGAAGGCCCTATTTTCCCGGAACACATACGGAGCCGGAAGGGCAAGTCGGGTGGAGGCCGAGGGCCCCACACCCTAGGGCGGCGCGGCCCGGGAGGGGGCGCGCGGCCCTAGCGTGTGGCCCCCTCGGCCGGCCTCCGACGCCCTCCTTCGGACTACTTATCGCCCTCGACCTAAAAACGCACGGGGGAAGTCGAAGTCGCCGAAACCCTCCGGAACGCCGCCACATCGCGAAACTCCGTCTCGGGAGCCGAAGTCTCCGTTCTGGCACTCCGCCGGGACGGGGAATTGGAGGAGATCATCGCCATCATCACCACCGACGCCTCTTCATCAACCAGCCATGTTTCCCCCATCCATGTGTGAGTAATTCCCCCGCTGTAGGCTGAAGGGGATGGTAGGGATTGGATGAGATTGATCATGTAATAGTGTAAGATTGTTAGGGCATAGTGCCTAGTGTCCGTAATTGGTACTTTGATGATATTGTTGCAACTTGTTATGCTTAATGCTTGTCAATAGGGCCCGAGTGCCATGATCTCAGATCTGAACATGTTATTATTTCATCATGATATTCATTGTTTATGGTCTTACTCTGCAAGTTGTATACACATGTCGTTCATGCGGAACCAATGGCCCCGAAGTGACAGAAATCGGGACAACCGGAGGGAAGGGTAGTGATGTGAGGATCACATGTGGTCACGGAGTGTTAATGCTTTGCTCCGGTACTCTATTAAAAGGAGTACCTTAATATCCGGTAGATTCCCTTGAGGCCCGGCTGCCACCGGCTGGTAGGACAAAAGATGTTGTGCAAGTTTCTCATTGCGAGCACGTACGACTATAATTGGAACACATGCCTATTGATTGCTTTGTACTTAGACACCGTTTTATTATTATCTGCAAATGCCCTGTTTGATTGTTACATGAGTTTCTCTCATCCATGCAACGCCCGTTATCCGTCCCCGTGCCTACAGTATTTTAATCCTGCTGTTTACTATAATCACTACTGCTGTCTCGTTACTCTGCTGCTGTTATTTCACTATCGCTATCGCCATAAAACTGTTACTATTGATAAACTTTTGCGAGCAAGTCTGTTTCCAGGTGCAGCTGAATTGACAACTCCACTGTTAAGGCTTTCAAGTATTCTTTGTCTCCCCTTGTGTCGAATCAATAAATTGGGTTTTACTACCCGCGAAGACTGCTGCGATCCCCTATACTTGTGGGTTATCAACCGTGTGGGTCTCTTATGCTATATTTCACAGAATACTTATTCACTGAGTTATGATTTGAGTTGGATGTCTCTATGAAATTGTGGTGTGTTAGTACCTCCTATGAATGCTCACAGTGACAGCGTGGAGTGTTTACTAGTACTTGGGAATACATCTTTAAGGTTTGCCAACATGATGAATTAGTGTTCGTTATCTTGCCAGAGAGTAATTCAGAATAGCATAGTGAAGTGCTTATTATATTCCTTTATGATTGCAATGTGCTTTATATCACTATTAATCTATGTGCTACTCTAGTGATGTTATTAAAGTACTCTATTCCTCCTCCATGATGTAATGGTGACAGTGTGTGCATCATGTAGTACTAGGCGTAGTTTATGATTGTAATCTCTTGTAGATTATGGAGTTAACTGTTACTATGATAGTATTGATGTGATCTATTCCTCCTTTCATAGTCTGAAGGTGACAGTGTGCATGCTATGTTAGTACTCGGTACAATTGCAATGATTTATCATGCACTCTAAGGTTATTTAAATATGAACATCGAATGATGTGGAGCTTGTTAACTCCGGCATTGAGGTGCTCTTGTAGCCCTACACAATTAATGGTGTTTGTCATCCAACAAGAGAGTGTAGAGTGGTTTTATTATGTGATCAATGTTGAGAGTGTCCACTAGTGAAAGTATGATCCCTAGGCCTTGTTTCCAAATACGCAATCATCGCTTATTTCATTGTTTCACTGCATCTTTACTTCCTGCAATATTACTACCATCAACTGCACGCCAGCAAGCTATTTTCTGGCACCGTTACTACTGCTCATATTCATTCATACCACTTGTATTTCACTATCTCCTCGCCGAACTAGTGCACCTATACATCTGACAAGTGTATTGGGTGTGTTGGGGACACAAGAGACTTCTTGTATCGTGATTGCAGGGTTGCTTGAGAGGGATATCTTTGACCTCTTCCTCCCTGAGTTCGATAAACCTTGGGTGATTCACTTAAGGGAAACTTGCTGCTGTTCTACAAACCTCTCGCTCTTGGAGGCCCAACACTGTCTACGGGAATAGAAGCGTGCGTAGACATCAAGCTATTTTCTGGCGCCGTTGCCGGGAGGTAGAGGTAAAGGCACTCACACTCCGGTCCCAGGTAACTAAGTTATTTTCTGGTGCCGTTGTAAGTGCTCGAAGCTATTTCCTTTAGATCCTGCAATTGCATCTTTTTGTTTCTTGTTCACTAGTAAGGCATAATGGAAAATACAATGAGCTTCTTATTCTATTTCCTGAGTTAAGACATGGATTGTTTGATGCGAAAATTAAAAAACCTATGGAACCTTATTTGCATGCTAGTAGAAATAATATTAGTATGAACGCTTTGAACACAATTGTTGCTAATGATATGGAAAATTCTAAGCTTGGGGAAGCTGGTTTTGATGAGCATGATATTTTTAGTCCCCCAAACATTGAGGAGAAAATTTTCTTTGATGATACTTTGCCTCCTATTTATGATGATTATAATGATAGTAGTCTTTTGGTGCCACCTACTATGGAGGATAAATTTAATTATGATTACAATATGCCTCCTATATTTGATGATAGCTACTTTGTCGAATTTGCTCCCACTACAATTAATAAGAATGACTATGCTTATGTTGGGAGTAGTAATTATTTTATGCATGAGACTCATGATAAGAATGCTTTATGTGATAGTTATATTGTTGAGTTTGTTCATGATGCCACTGAAAGTTATTATGAGAGAGGAAAATATGGTTGTAGAAAATTTCATGGTACTAAAACACCTCTCTATATGCTGAAAATTTTGAAGTTACTTGTGTTTTATCTTCCTATGCTTGACACTTTGCTCCTCATGAATTTATTTGTGTACAAGATTCCTTTTCATAGGAAGTGGGTTAGGCTTAAATTTGTTTTGAATTTGCTTCTTGATGCTCTCTTTTGCTTCAACTCTTATTTCTTGCGAGTGCATCATTAAAACTGTCGAGCCCATCTTAATGGCTATAAAGAAAGCACTTCTTGGGAGATAACCCATGTTTTATTTTGGTACTGTTTTGTTGTGTCTTGGAAGTTGTTACTACTGCAGCAACCTCTCCTTATCTTTATTTTATTGCATTGTTGTGCCAAGTAAAGTCTTTGATAGTAAAGATGATACTAGATTTGGATTACTGCGCAGAAACAGATTTCTTGCTGTCACGAATTTGAGTATGATTCTCTCTAGGTAACTCAGAAAAATCTGCCAATTTACGTGCGTGATCCTCAGATATGTACGCAACTTTCATTCAATTTGAGCATTCTCATCTGAGCAAGTCTAGTGCCTCAAAAAAATTTGTCTTTACGGACTGTTCTGTTTTGACAGATTCTGCCTTTTATTTCGCATTGCCTGTTTTGCTATGTTTGATGGATTTCTTTGTTCCATTAACTTTCAGTAGCTTTGTGCAATGTCCAGAAGTGTTAATAATGATTGTGTCACCTCTGAATATGTGAATTTTTGATTATGCACTAACCCTCTAATGAGTTTGTTTTGAGTTTGGTGTGGAGGAAGTTTTCAAGGGTCGAGAGAGGAGGATGATATAATATGATCAAGGAGAGTGAAAAGTCTAAGCTTGGGGATGCCCCCGTGGTTCATCCCTGCATATTTCAAGAAGACTCAAGCATCTAAGCTTGGGGATGCCTTGGGCATCCCCTTTTTCATCGACAACTTATCAGGTCACCTCTAGTGAAACTATATTTTTATTCCGTCACATCTTATGTGCTTTACTTGGAGCGTCTGTTTGTTTTTGTTTTTGTTTTTGTTTGAATAAGATCTGATCCATCATGCTTGTGTGGGAGAGAGACACGCTCCTCTCGTTCATATGAACACTTGTGTTCTTCGCTTTATTCTTAACTAGCAAGGTGGCCCTCGCAAATGCGAGGGCATCACGGTAGTGTTTATTTCGAAAAACATCTATGTTATATGTATCATCTTTAATAATGTGTAAGTTTTTTTTTAGAGAGGCATGCTTTTCTAGCTTGGTTGAGGCACTCTCACTCAGATAGGCTTCTCCCCTAGCTTGAGAAAGAAATAAAATCTGCTCCTCAAGAAGTGATGAAAAAATAACGGAGGATCCATCTTATGAAATATAGAATAACAAAGTAGTTTGTTCATGATGCAATTAATGGAAAATAACTTATCGTTTGTTGATAGGTGGGAGAGCTAACTAATGAGCAACTTTTATTCCTTTATGTGGATTTTTCTTCGTCTCATCTTCTATACCCGTTTAAAATACATGGCACTCTTCTAAAATATGGTATATTCTAAATATGACTGCGTACTCCAACTCTCTATTGGTGCTTTGTATACAAATATATTTTCTTAAAAGAAAAGTAATAAGCACAAATAGTAGTAGAAAATCACCTGAGCTTAATTTTATAGTACTTTATATTGATAGTCATGCTATATACCGATGGTTAATTTTTTAGAAAATTTTGATACCCCTCCAAAGCAGAATTCTTCATCCGCAAAATGGAATGTCTTAGTCCGAGTAGAGACCCACCTATAGAAATTGATCCTCTATTGGCAATTAGTTGTAGTGGGACCAACTCTCGATACATAGAAGGTGGAACCTTCAGAAAAAATATATCTTAATGTGTCTAGATATATTTGAATTTTGACAAATCTAAGACATGTTGGTATCACTTCGCATGTTTTGTACTTAAATTAAAATGTTTGTTGTTGTGACCATATTCTATGTACTCAACCATATATATATATATATATATATATATATATATATATATATATATATATATATATATAGGTCTGCTATTCTCGAACCGGTTCAAGAATAACTATTCTCGAACCCTTTCTGAACTTCTGCTTATATGAATTGAAATTCTCAGCTTTATACATGTGAACTCCTCGTAGGCCTTTCACCACCTGCCCTGCTCCCCCACCTGCGGACCTGCCTCCGCGCCCACCGACCTACCCCGCACGCTGTCCAGGTCGTCGCGGCCGCAAAATTCTCCATCGCTGACAGCCCCACGGCAGCGCGGCTCTAATTCCGGCCGCCGGCCCTCTCCATCTTCTTCCTTCGCCCTAAGGAGCTCCCCACGCGCAGGAGGCTGCCCCATCCTCCCCGCAACCTCGTCTCTCACGGAGCCGACGCAATTTTGAGTATGGCCGATGGTGAGATGATGCATCCCGGCCTCCCATAAGGCCGCTCGACCAGCTGCAGAGCTCGCCGGCACCGACGACAGCTCTCACCGGACGGTCGGCTTACGCCCCTCCTGATACGCGGCGAGGGAGCGTGGACTCTGCCGACCCAAGTGCCCCTTGTCGGCAGCAACTGCCTTGATGCAGTTCAGTTCACCGACGCCCAGGAAATCTGCCTTGCGCGTCCACATCGCGCCGTTGGAGAGTTCACGGTGTGCCGCCAGGGAGTCCAGCTCGTGCGTCCCGTGCGAACTCACCTGCTTTGCTCGAAGGAACTGATGTGAACTGCTCTGCATCTTTGAGATTCACTTCCTGGTCTGAAGTTTGTCTAGGTTGTACATGGTTAGGTGATTGCTGCTACGTTAATTGTAAGAGATCCGGATCAACGGATGTGTGAGGTTCACAGGAAATTACTGCCGGTGTTGTGCTTCTCTGCTGCTGCCTACGTTCTGAATTTTTTATGTGCAAAAGTTATTGACGTTTTTCTCTTCTTATTCAACATTCTACATGGTGTATACTAGAAAAATCCACTGTATGATTTAACTGATATATTAACTTTTGTTAATTTTCTGAGAATAAACATCTGAATTTTTACTGAGTGACCTTCTGTCCGCTGCTTTTTACTACGAGTTTTTTCTTCAAACGAACAGAACTTCTGACCTGAAAGAATGATCTTTTTATACATAACTACTGTAAATGAACTTCCCAAAAATTAAGTAATGCTTAACTCATTTTTTATCATCTAATTTTCCAGTTAAAAATAAGATTTCATTAACTCCCTAATAAAATAAAAAGAGCTGGTGAGAAACAAAGTGCACTCCCCAATAATAAAAGTGTAATTCAATGAAGTGAGCCGCCAATGATTTCTCTTTCTAATTTTCTAGCGGACAGCATACTGCTTCGCCGCCCAGTCAAGAAAGTACATTGCAGACCTCGGATAAGTGTAGTGCACATTCCTTTTTGTAATGAACTTCATCCGACGACAGAGTGAACTTTTTATCTGTGAAAAAGTATTCACAAACTACGCTTGGTGAACTTTTGTTTTCTGGGTTTTTGTTCAAGGAACAACTTTGTAGTTTTAGACGATGCATCAAATGGTTTTCCGCCTGGTAAGAAGTGTTTTTTCTGCTATGTTCAAAGCGAACTACCAAACGTAACTCAACTTTCAAGAGGTTTGTATTGATTTTTCTGTTCAGCTCAAGGTGAACTTCCATGCGATAAAAAATGAACTTGCACTTTGGGAGAAGTTACAACTTAAAAAGGCTGAACTTCAGGCAGAGTGAATTTCCTTTTGGAGGGGAAGTGAACTTACCAGATAAAACTGGGAAACGTTGTAGTTTGCTGAACTTTGAAATGCTACCAGATTTAGCCCAGTGGCTACAAATTACAACTTAGAATAATTACAAATGCAAAGCTTTGCCGAGGCTTGT
Source organism: Lolium rigidum (assembly GCF_022539505.1). Taxonomy (NCBI): domain Eukaryota; kingdom Viridiplantae; phylum Streptophyta; class Magnoliopsida; order Poales; family Poaceae; genus Lolium; species Lolium rigidum. Next base: position 241,968,251 of record NC_061513.1, read on the forward strand.
CCTTAAACTTCAGACAACCTGGTCTCTTTCAGAACTCCGCACTTGTTTTTATCTGAACTTCACGACCAAGTACCAACAATGTACCAAAAAGTAGGTGTCAGGCCTTTTTATAAGCCAGAGGTGAGAAATCACAGCAAGACATCAACTATACTTCCAAGATTGAAACAATGTACAATGGTATTATTGAAGAAATTAGCCAGACAAGCATGGCAGCAGAAATTATACTAGTATATTCAAACATCAAAACAAGCTAGCAGCAGAAAATCAGAAATTGCAGGCACAGCCTCCAGTGGATGACTCAACTGCCGCACTGCCTCTTGCGGTGGCACAGCGCTGCATCTTAGCGGACGGGTGGACTGCCGGGCCGCACACTACAGTACTTCCATGTAACCTTTTACACGTAGCATGAGAGGAGCTGTACAAGATCTTGAGTCTCTTTTTATTGTCGGCATGAAATCCCAAACCTGCAACTCATCAATAGTATAATTATGAGAGTAGAGACAAAGATTAAATTTCTTTTATTACTGCATTTGTACAAATCACTAGATAAATAATGTACAAGTAAATGCGAACTGTTTTCGCCACGAAAAATTGAATGCACAAAAATTAAATGAATTTCTGGGCATTAACAAGTGAACTTCGAGAGACATTACAAGTGGACTCCGGGTCAGGCATTTTCTTGACGGCCTTTTCACTAGGGATTTTTTAATATTTTTTTCGAATGTAGTGAACTGTTTTTAGACTGAGGAGTGAACTTGTCTTACATTGAAAGTAACATACTTTCGAGAACAAATAATCCAGTTTAGCAGACAAGGAAAACTTACTTTTAGCAGAAAACATTCTGACTTTAAATATATAAATACTATCGAGCATTTTGCAAAACTAGTTTGTGATCTGTCTAAGCAATCAAGACAGTTGCAAGACTCCAATAAATTCTTCTATTTTGTCCTTTGATTAGAATAGTTAAGGAACAAATAAGAAACTATAATCCAACCCACTTGGACAGGCTAACATGAATTAACTCCAGATCCAAAGAAAACTAGAATTGAAAATAATAGGGAACACCACATACAAGCTGGCAACATTATCTTTTGATCAAATGATTCTCACGGGATAGCAAGTACTAGTAGTGCATCAAGATAAGGAAAGAGTTAAAGCATATACATGGACCAAGAAGCAACAGAGGAACGAGTGAAGTCATATGGTTTTTTAAAAGATCATACACACCTTCTGAACTGGTCCAACATCATATCTGAACTGCGGCAGCTTCGATGTGTCCGACTTGACATTGTCTTGTAACCTGCATTTCCTCCAATTAAACAGAGTTAAACAGGACAGCTTGACATGGTCTCCAAATAAGAAGTGAACTTCCCTTGTGAATAATATGAACTATACTAATTCTTTTCCTACAAGGCCGAAGCATCAACTTCCATTTCTTTCTATTAAATACAAATGGAGCGAGATACTGTATGCTTTTCTTGCAATACTCTCAAACCAAATGGAAACGAAGACCAGGGCCACGTTAGACGAGTTCGGAATAAAAGAAGCCCGGAGCAATGGATGGAACCGAGATTCAAGTGGACCCCCACGGTGGTAATCGTGAACTCTCGTAGCACTATGTGTAGGACAAACTCCCAAATAATAGGAAGTGAACTGGTCCTGGTAATAATGTGAACTACTATTTTTCATACTAGGCTAGGAAGCATCCGATAATAATGTGAACTACTATTTTTCATACTAGCCGGAAGTGGGCTCTTCCTAGCGACGAAGTGGATTCCCCGAGAAAAGAAAAGTTAACGTCCAAAAAAATGCAAATTCCTATGCTTGATAAACTGAATTTGTCTGATATAATAGATTGAACTTCTGACACATGGTTAAATGGATTTCTATGTTTCGAACATAGGGAAAAACTTGATAATACCAGCAAGTATTTAACACTTTCTATTTCAGATTTTATCAATGGAAACGCATAAGCAAGTGATATAAAGAGGAGATAAAAGGAATCATACATTGTTATACAGAAAATCCCACCAAAGATTTTGCTTCACTGTCCCCATAGTTTCTTTACTCAACTCTAAAGCATCAACAAGCTGCATGAAAAAACCATCACATCGGTTTATTAGGGATATGAAAGATGATACTCGGCACAAAGAGGAAACCGAATGAGTTTGGCAACAGTATCAGGTATGTAAAAACAGCGAGAAAGATATACAAAGAAACTTATACATCAAGGTTTTACAAAGTGAACTTCCGAAATTCGAAGAGTGATCTTCAATTTCCTTTATGCTTTTTTGCAGTAAATTTTTCATGAAACATCACGTTTTTGCAGACTGAACTTTGTAACAAGCGAATTGTGAACTTCCAAATTGCTACTGGCAAATCAATGAGAAAAGTTACACACCAGCTAGATCTATCAGCACAAGGAATGTGGACTTGTTGGGTTCATTATAAATTCTGCTGGCTGGTTGTATAGCTGAAAAGATTTCTCTGGTAAGCATCAAACCTATGCAGAATTTCACGAAGCCACTTGCAGAAGTGCTGGTGCATGCCCCCAAAAGGAGCAGTCATGTGTGTTTCACAAGATATTTGAGTTTGAGCACTTGATAAAAAACAAGTGAACTTCCCCTCATCGACAAACTGAACTTTCGAAGTGCATACCAAACGCAAAGTGTCCTCATTTTCATACACTTATTCGAGAAGATACCAAATATGTTTGCCATCGGAGCCACCCCAAAGGTCCCGACATACGAAGGTAGAGCTTATCATCTAGAGCTCATTGTAGTGACCTAGAAAAGCAATGGAATAGCATAAAGCTAGATATAGTGTTACACTCGCGAGCACGATTGTTATGAAAGTTAATTCACAAGCTATTTGAGTTGCACCACATGATAAAAAAGTGAACTTATCCTCATTGACGAACTGAACTTTTACTAAATAAAATAATGAACCTCGGAACAACAACATGTTTTTAATTTAATTGCAATTCCCACGTGCTTCAATATTTTTTGTTGCGAACAAAGTCAACTCCCGTGCGAGACAAAAGCCAACTTTAATAGTTGATATAAAATGAACTTTTGTACAATTCTTTAAAAGTGTCAGAGAGAGCAAAGCTAGAACATAACAGCTTCTTTTTACACAATAAGAAAGGGGCACCCTCTGTCAGCATTAGCAATTCACAACAAACTACAAGAAATAGCTCACAAAACAATCTCTAAAAATAATAACTTCCTCCCACCATTCAATTTGTTTTCCAAATCAAATTGAAATGAATTTTCATGCGTGACACAACTGAACTTTCTGCAGATTTAAAATGAACTGCCCGACAATAAGATAATTTTTTAGCGAGACAAAGTGAAATACCGACGCGTTCATATTGAACTTACGGGCATACGGTTTGAGAAATCAAAGAAAAACGCAAGTGACATGAACTAATGGTAATTTAGTTAGTACCACACACCATGAAGAAGTACAATAAAAATTAGCAACATATGCAAATTTCCGGATTTGAAAATAGTGAACTTCGTGACAACAAAATCTGAACCTTTCCCTCGTGGGTGAATTAGACCCTTTTTTGCTGAAAGAAATGAATATCCGCACTATACCAATTGAACTTCTAAAAAATAAAGTGAACTCTCCCGTCAATAAAACTGAACTTCGACAAAAAATTGACTTTCACAAGGAACTAAATAAACAAGTTCATATCTAAACCTAATGGATGAACTAAATAGCAAGTAGCAAGAGATGTAAACTTCATGAATTAGGGAAGTGAACTACAAGGATTAGAAGAAATGAACTTCACATACTTGCACTCGTCCACGGCAATGCTCCTGAGAGAATATCGTCGGCATCCTGTAGGCTGCTCGAGTATTGCACATACGCAAACTAACTTCCTGCCAACGGAGAATGAACTTTAGGACAGGAAAAAGCGAACCTCCTTAATTTATTTTATTGTAGAAGTAACATGTAGTCAGACATACATCAACATATAAATGAATAGTTGAACTCCTAGGCGAGAAAAAAATGAAAATAGCAGTAGATGTGAACTTCGCAAATTAATAGAAGTGAGCTTCACAAACTTCTCAAATAAAGAACCGCTGTAGCTTAACTAGTGAACTTCCTATTTTTCCACTATTTTTACAGTAAATAGAACTTCTATTCCAGGTCAAAACAAAGTGGGTGTACACTGCTCTGTTTCTCACATTCAGTGTCCATCATCGTTTCATACCATTATATACATCCGTATATGCACTTGGTTTTACTAACAGACTAGTTTATACATACATGGATGAAAGGGCTGTATGAAGCAATGGCATGCAAATGCTTGTTGGGAGACAAACTAAGAAATAAACAGGAAATGACAAACATGAGTTGGACGACTGTGGGCTACCATGAATTGTAATTAACTCTAGCTTGTGTTGGACTTCTTTTTAACTGCAATCTATGATTTTTTTAACTGGACTTATCATATTTTTAATGAGCTTCTATCTCTGGCATAGTGAAATCTTTGACAACATATAACAATTTACTGAGACAAAAAAAATGAACTTCAGCAACAGACAAGGTGCACTTCAGGACCAAAACTAAAACTCGAGAATATGCACTTCTATTTTGGGATCATCTCACTGCTAGGAAAACTAAAAGTGCACTCCACTAGATAAATTCTTTTGATTGATCATTTTTAGCCAGATACAAACACTTCTATTTCACATCAGTGACATCACTAGTACGCAGCAGCGATAACAGTAGTTCACATCAGCGGGAGCATAAGTTCACTTGACTACCTGCATGAATCTGGTGCTAGAGGGAGTCCGGAGCGACGCTCGCCGGAGTGCTGCCATCTGGCCCAGGCGGGGCGATGCGGGTCAACGACGGCAGAAGCAACCCGGGCCGTTGGTGGAGCACGGCACGCGGGACCGGAGGCGGGTGGCGATGGCGCGCGGGGCCGGGGCGGAAGGCGGCGGCGCGCGGGATGGAAGGTGGAAGGCGGCGGGAGGGGGTGTGAGGTGGGCGACGGCGGCCCACGGGCGGGAGGTGGGGGCAGCGGCGCGCGCGGGGCGGGAGGAGGGCGGCGGCGGCCTGCGGGGCGGGAGGCGGGCGGCGGCGGCGCGCGGGGTGGGAGGCGGAAGGCGGCGTGCGTGGCGGAAGGGGGAAGGCGACGCGTGGGGTGTGAGGTAGGTGACGGCGGCGCACAGGCGGGAGGTGGGGGCGGCGACGCGCTGGGCCGGAGGCGGAAGGAGGCAGCGCGCGGGCGGGAGGTGGGTGGCGGCGGCGCGCCGGCGGTGGAAAGTAGTGGTCGGGCGCACGATTTGTTCGTAGTGGGGAAAGGAGCACGATGGAGGGTGGAAGTTCATTTACTCCACGTGTGGGTCGGGCAGGTCCAGATGGGTGGGGTTTTTTGGTCGGTTAGTTCGGTTGGTTTTAAGGGGGTTCGAGAATAACTATTCTAGAACCCCTCTTAAGGGGGGTTCGAGAATAG
>NC_061513.1:241973826-241984183 GCF_022539505.1 Lolium rigidum
GGCCTCTATATATATATATATATATATATATATATATATATATATATATATATACCAGCACTATCCGCAACCGGTTGCGAATAATATTCTGAGCACCGACTTGTACTTCCCTAGACACAAGGTTGTACTTCTGGGATAACGAGGTTCAACTTTCTGTCGAACTTACCTGAACTTCCCATTTTCTTCAGAGCTACTAATTCTACTTCGTGTTTTCCAACCATTTGTCGGAACTATGCAAATGATATACCGTTGGATAGATAATGAAAAACCGCAACTTTTTCATGTTCAAACTTTTCACAGATTTTGCATGGTTTAAATTTAATTTTGAAAATACGAAAACGCTTCTATATGGCCAGAAAACGAACTTTTTGTTCGGTTTTTGAATCGCTTATCGAAACTGTGCAAATGATATACCGTTGGAAAGATAATGAAATTGCGCAACTTTTTCATGTTTTATGTTTTTTCAAAATCCTCACAGTTTTTGAACAATTTTGAAAATACCGAAATTCGGACGTACTCAAAAAACAAGCGGACAGTAATTTGGATGATTTGTTTCAACCGTATATCGGAATGATGCAAATGATATGGCGTTGGAAAGCTATGTACTAGGCGCAACTTTCTTCTTCCAATTGTTTTCTCTAATTCCTTACAGTTTAATAGAATAACACGAATTATTGTCCGCCTTTTTTATGTGACGGGCACCGAATGATTTTCCCCGCGATTTTCATTCGGTATATTTAAAAAATGCAAATGATATACGGTTGGAAAGGTCTCAAAATGGCGCATCTTTTTCGTATCTACCATTTTTGCCAACTCCAAACGATTCGAAAGTAAATTTAGAAGTTTTGAAATCATGTTTCCGGTATATTTTGTGGGATAACGATTTGAATTTGATGGATTAGATCCATTTATTTGTTGTAAAATGTTGTAGGTAATGAAATTAGACATATACTCTATCATATATAGCTTTTGGTAACAATGATTGAAGTGGTTAGTGATCAAATCGATGAGATTTGGAAAATAGATTTCCGCCCCGTAAAAACAGAACACTGAACTTCCCTCGACATGAACTTGTACTTATTGGGAAATACGGTTGTACTTCTTTAGTGCAGTTTCATGAAAGTGTTCAGGAAAATAAAGCTATAATTTTCACCACACAAAATGTGCAGCACAACCACGTGCATCTGAACTTCTCGCGACATGTCCTTGTACTTCTTGGGCTTCGTGGTTGTACTTCCGGAAATGTTTTGATAAACATGTGTTTTGGAATGATAATTATAGATTTTCCCTATCCTCTATTTAAGAGATTCTGCACTTCATGGATCTTAATATTTGAACTTCCCAACATTGATATGTGAACTTATGTGTGAGTTTTTTTTTCGACAATTTGCAGTTCCTGTAATTACTGCTTGTACTTCCTGTAGTCTCTGCTTGTACTTATCGGAATAAATCCTTGTACTTCCTCACGGATGACGGGATTATTTTGTTTTTCCTACATTTGAATTATGTCAGTTTCTTGTACTTCCTATATTAAGTGGGTGTCCTGCTCGTGTTGAATGGTTGTACTTCTCGTCGTCAAGTATTTGAACTTCCTCACAAGTGACGGGATTATTTTGTTTTTCTATATTTGGATTTTTTGTTTTACTGTACTTTGTATGCTGAATGGGTGTACTGCTCATGTCAAATGAGTGTACTTCTCCGCGTCAAGTATTTGCAATGCTGGTACTATTCCTATGTTCTTCCTAATAAATTTGAACTTTTTTTTTCTTGGACTCCCAATACAGACTACTTGCTCTTATGGACATTATGAACTTATACTTCCTGATGCTACATACTCATACTTCCGTGCCTAATTTTCTTGAAGCATATCTGCAACGTATTTATTTTTTATTTTTGCCTTTTTTTAGCTTGACAATGTGATAATTAAAGAAGACCTTAATCGTACTTCCCATTTGCTACTTGTTTGTAATTCATGTACTACCCCTGTGTACTTCCTTGATAAATTTTAACCTTTTTTGTTTGGACATCCAATACGGACAACTTGCACTTCTAAACGTTATGAAATTTTACTTCCCGCGACATATACTCGTACTTATGTGCCTAATTTTCTTTGAAAGCATATGCTGCAACATATTTATTTTTATTGTTCGGCTTTTTAGCGCGACGAAATGACAATACGGACTACTTGCACTTTCCGACGTTTTGAACTTGCACTTCCTGACGCCATATAATCGTACTTTCTTGCGTAATTTTGTCGGAAGCATATGCTGCAACATATTTTATTTTTATTTTTCGACTTTTAGCATGACACAATGACAGTTAAGGAATGGAGAGATAGATGCAGGTAGCACTTTTATACAGAAAATAGAGGCAGAATAGCAACATCGTAGAAACAGAAATATGTATTGATTAAATAAGAGCAGTGTTTTATACATCATCGCTTGCTGTTGATTCAGCAGCATCAGTGGCAGCACACACAGCAGCACAGGTAAACGTCACCCGTACACAAGTATGAGTGAAGACAAACCCGAACAATTCCTCCATAATCATGCAGCGACGGCGCGACACCACACCACTGCACACATCCATGCACTAGTACTGCTCACGTCCTTGTAATAGTACACATTTTCTAGACTATGAATGTTTACTTCTCCCGGGGATGTGTACAGCTCACATCCTTTTAGTATTGTTTTTGCCCTTCCCGTATGTAAACACACCGATGGGAACTATCTTCTGGAGAAGGAGCTACAAATCACCCCATGCACACGTTCCTCCCCTACATGTGCTAGCTCCAAATTAATTCCATGCCCAGCTAGTACTACTACTGTAAGATGGATCCATTCAAGTCAAACAAAGGTTGAGTTTTCCATGATTTTAGTTTTTTTAGTTCTTGTATATACTGCGTGAGTGCGAACTTCTAGTATGCACTATAATCTTTTTGCGCTTTGCCGATTCAAGCTGTAAGTGTTTTCTGTCCATGTACAGAATAACTGTACTTGTACTTCGTGTATATATCGGGGTTGCACTTCTTGCAGCTAGACAATTGCACTGCTCCTCTGTATATCCTGAAAACTATGAATACATGTAGTAGTACTCAAACCCAAAAACACTTGCCTGTTGCGTCTGCACTTGACTGCACTTCTTTTCTCTACCCGCATGTACTGCTGATGCCGAACATATCAATAGACAAGATTTATAGAAAGAGATAACATAGAGAAAGAGAACTTAGCCTGTAGTACACCAGCCGCATCATAATCTTCAGGTGCGTGGGGGTGATGGAGCATGATGCCCTATTGCAGGTCGGGTGTACAGGCTACCGGAAGCCATGCCGCGGCGTCCGTGTGGTCAGCAGACGAACACGAGCCGACGCAGACAACTGCGATGTTGTGGCGGGCCATGAGATTGGAGCTGAGGCTACAAACAAATGAACTGCAGACTGAAAACGAGTGTATTTTGTCGAAACGAACATCTGCAATTCCCCTATTTCGAGCAGATGAATTCCATAACCAGCAGAACAAAAAAGAGAGTACGAGTACACGCCCGCGCCATGGCTGAGCATCGCAGCATCGGGTCGGCACCAAGTAGCCCGGTCGTTGTCGCCAAGGGAGGATTGAGGCGAGGCGACCAAGGAATCGCAGGGGAGTGGCGGCCGTGGCGACACCACCAGGCCACGCCCGTCTCGACTGCCGGAGACCACCAAAGGATTTGGGCAGGGAGGTGCGGTGGATGCGGGGCTGCAGGCCGACGGCGGGGGACCGAGGTGAGCGCTGTGGTCTCACGATGGCGGCGTAGCGCGGGGCTGCCGGCGATGGGGGAAGGCGGGGAGGCACGTAGCCTTGACGGACATGGGAAGGAGCGGCGGCACGGGAGCCTACCGGCGGCGGGGCGAGGCCCGGCCGGTGGCAGGAAAAGAGGGCGGGGTGAGGCGAGGCCCTGCCGGTGGCGCGAAAGGCGGATCGGGGTGGGATCCTGCCGGATGCGGGGAAGACGGCTGCGGGGATAGCTGGGCCGCCGCAGGGTCCTGCCGGCGGGAGGTGGCGGAGCATTGGGCCATGGTCGGGTGTGGGGGATTTTGGTCGAGGGAGGATGCGGGGGAGAGTGGGGACTGGGGACGAACCGATTTTTTCTCCATCGTCCTCCTTATAGATCGGGTGGTGCTCAGAATAATATTCTGAGCACCGGTTTCAGAATAGTGCAACCCTTATATATATATATATATATATATATATATATATATATATATATATATATATATATATATATATATATATATATATATATATATATATATATCCATAGTTATACACGAGTGATAAGTATACTTGACTTCATATAGATATTCACTATTTTATACTATGTGAAACCGTATCAATATATATAGGTATTTATGAGCGCGGATAGTGTGACCCATATTTTTACGGAATCAGCTAGCATGGACCAAATGAATATGAATTACATCAACAAAAAAAATTAACTCGTGGTATTCTAGAAAAAGAAGTTATATATTTCCTCTGTCCATCAAAATATGTCATAACTTTGTCTAAATCTAAATATAATAATAATACATAAATTAATGGTTAGATATATATAAATTTAGATAAATTTTGACATAATTTTAACGTTTCATTTTAGATGTGTCCGCTTGCTGGTCGGCTAGAATGAATAACAAAGATACTAACTCCAGAATTATACTGTATGTTACCTTGCTAGCATCAGCATGATGTCATCCATGCAAATCAACTTCCGTGTGAATTGAGAACTTCTGATTTTGTGTCACTGTCGGACTGCCCGATGCTTATTTTTTATAAACGGCCACCGCTTCGTTCTGATACATTATATTTTAATCCATATTTATATATACTAAATCTATGTGACCGGTGGGCCTTTACCTTCTATGTGCCTGTCACATATGGAACTTTGTCTCTGTACGACATGTACTTTTTTTAAAGGGAAACGACATGTACTTTTTACATTGCACCGGGCCAGATATTAGTTATCAGCTAAGATGGATAATGGGATTTAAACTGCATCGATCGAGCCAGATATTTACGTGCCAGAAGTTTACTTTTGTACACGTACATTGCTATATGTAACATTTTATTTATAAATCTGAGACGTTAGAATTAATATCAACGGTTTATATTTTTTAAGCATATGTGGATTAACCTCATGCCTCACGTACATTGTTATATGTAACATTTTATTTATAAATCTGAGACGTTAGAATTAATATCAACGGTTTATATTTTTTAAGCATATGTGGATTAACCTCATGCCTCGAAAAAACAACCTTATTTTGCTTTTAGTATATAATAGATGTTCATGGCGAAGGTTGAAACTGCTTCGTTCATTGTTATATGGTTGGAAACAGAAAATGCTGCGTGGTAAATGGTATAATGTCTTGAATAATTTGATACTTGGAAATTGTTGTGCTCATATAGATCATGTTTAAGCTCTTGCATCATGTACTTTGCACCTATTAATGAAGAACTACATAGAGCTTGTTAAAATTTGGTTTGCATGATTGGTTTCTCTAGAGTCTAGATATTTTCTGGTTAAGGTGTTTGAACAACAAGGAGGCGATGTAAAGTCTTATAATGCTTGTAATATGTTCTTATGTAAGTTTTGCTGTACCGTTTTATACTTGAGTTTGCTTCAAACAACCTTGCTATCCTAACCTTGTATTGAGAGGAATTCTTCTCGTGCTTCCAAATCCTTGAGACAAAAACCATGTCATTTGTGTCCACCATACCTACCAACTACATGGTATTTCTCTGCCATTCCAAAGTAAATTACTTGAGTGCTACCTTTAAAATCCATTCTTTGTCTTTGCAATATATAGCTCATGGGAAAAAATAGCCTTAAAAACTATTGTGGTGAAGAATATGTAGCTATGTATCTTATTTCTTATAAGTTGCTTGTTGAGCGGTAACCGTGCTTCTGGGGACGCCACCAACTATTACACCTTTGTTGAATATCATGTGAGTTGCTATGCATGTTCATATTGTCTGAAGTAAGGGCGATTTTCATGATCAAATGGTTTGAGTATGCATATTGTTAGAGAAGAACATTGGGCCGCTAACTAAAGCCATGATTCATGGTGGAAGTTTCAGTTTGGACAATTAATCCTCAATCTCTTATGAGAATATTATCTGTTGTTGAATGCTTATGCATTAAAGAGGAGTCCATTATCTGTTGTCTATGTTGTCCCGGTATGGATGTCTAAGTTGAGAATAATCAAAAGTGAGAAATCCAATGCGAGCTTTCTCCTTAGACCTTTGTACAGGCGGCATAGAGGTACCCCTTTGTGACACTTGGTTGAAACATATGCTATGCAATGATAATCCATGTTAATCCAAGCTAATTAGGACAAGGTGCGAGCACTATTGGTATACTATGCATGAGGCTTGCAACTTATAGGATATCTTATACATAACACATATGATTTATTACTACCGTTGATAAAATTGTTTCTATGTTTTCAAAATAAAAGCTCTAGCACAAAAACAGTAATCCATGCTTCCCTCTGCGAAGGGCCATTCTTTTACTTTATGTTGAGTCAGTTTACCTACTTCTTGCTATCTTAGAAGCAAACACTTGTGTCAACTGTGCATTGATTCTTACATGTTTACCTATTGCACTTGTTATATTGCTTTGTGATTGACAACTATCCATGAGATATACATGTTACAAGTTGAAAGCAATTGTTGAAACTTATATCTTCCTTTGTGTTGCTTCAAAGCTTTCTACTAAGAATCTATTGCTTTATGAGTAACTCTTATGCAAGTCTTATTGATGCTTGTCTTGAAAGTATTATTCATGAAAAGTCTTTGCTATATGATTCATTTGTTTACTCATTATCTTCATCATTGCTTCGAATCGCTGCATTCATCTCATATGCTTTACAATAGTATTGATCAAGATTATGATAGCATGTCACTTCAGAAATTATCCTTGTTATCGTTTACCTACTCGAGGGCTCTGTTGGAAAAGGCGACGCTTAGGCACCGCTTAAACACGCTTAGGCACTAGGCGATGGACAAACGCCTCGCCTAGGGCATAAGCGGAAGTCTAGGTAGTGTAACCAAGAAATTGTCTTCTACAATAAGAAATCATGGAATACTTCACGATCGAGTTAGATGGGCATTATTTCAAGGTATTTATTAGAAATTTACACATTTACATGCTCTAAATTAATGTTTATTCACATATAATAACCTATATACACACTTGTTGGTATAAACTATGCCCGCCTAGGCTGCGCCTAGGCCGCTTAAGCATCGCCTAGGCACTAGGCGAATGGCAATCGCCTCGCTTACGCCTAGCGCTTTTTCCAACCATGCTCGAGGGCGAGTAGTAACTAAGCTTGGGGATGCTTGATACGTCTCAAACGTATCTATAATTTCTTATGTTCCATGCTACTTTTATGATGATACTCACTTGTTTTATACACATTATATGTCATATTTATGCGTTTTCCGGAACTAACCTATTGACGAGATGCCGAAGTGCCACTTCCTGTTTTCTGCTGTTTTTGGTTTCAGAAATCCTAGTAAGGAAATATTCTCGGAATTTGACGAAATCAACGCCCAACATCTTATAATTCCACGAAGCTTCCAGAACACCGGAGAGGGGCCAGAGGAGAGCCACAGGCCCACCACACAAGGTGGCGGCGCGGCCCAGGGGGAGCACGCCCCCCTACTGTCTGGCGGCCTCGTCAGCCCTCCGACTCCGACTCTTCGCCTATAAGAAGCTCCCTGACCTAAATCTTCGATACGGAAAAGCCACGGTACGAGAAACCTTCCAGAGCCGCCGCCATCGCGAAACTCCAATTCGGGGGACAGAAGTCTCTGTTCCGGCACCCTGCCAGGACGGGGAATTGCCCCCGGAGTCATCTCCATCGACACCACCGCCATCTTCATCGCCATCGCTGTCTCCTATGATGAGGAGGGAGTAGTTCTCCCCGAGGCTAAGGGCTGTACCAAGAGCTATGTGGTTAATCTCTCTCCCATGTACTTCAATACAATGATCTCATGAGTTGCTTTGCATGATTGAGATCCATATGATGAGCTTTGTAATCTAGATGTCGTTATGCTATTCAAGTGGATTTTACTTATGTGATCTCCGGAGACTCCTTGTCCCACGTGTGTAAAGGTGATAGTGCACCGTGTGGGTCTCTTAGGCTATATTTCACAGAATACTTATTCACTGAGTTATGATTTGAGTTGGATGTCTCTATGAAATTGTGGTGTGTTAGTACCTCCTATGAATGCTCACAATGACAGCGTGGAGTGTTTACTAGTACTTGGGAATACATCTTTAAGGTTTGCCTACATGATGAATTAGTGTTCGTTATCTTGCCAGAGAGTAATTCAGAATAGCATAGTGAAGTGCTTATTTATATTCCTTTATGATTGCAATGTGCTTTATATCATGATACGTCTCCGACGTATCGATAATTTCTTATGTTCTATGCCATATTATTGATGATACCTACATGTTTTATGCACACTTTATGTCATATTCGTGCATTTTCTGGAACTAACCTATTAACAAGATGCCGAAGTGCCGGTTCTCGTTTTACTGCTGTTTTTGGTTTCAGAAATCCTAGTAACGAAATATTCTCGGAATTGGACGAAACGAAGACCCGTGTGCCTATTTTTCCACGGAGCTTCCGGAAGACCGAAGAACATACGAAGTGGGGCCACGAGGTGGCGACACCACAAGGCGGCGCGGCCCGTGGGGCCCGCGCCGCCCTATGGTGTGGCCCCCTCGTCCGGCCCCCGACTCGCCCTTCCGCCTACTTAAAGCCTCCGTCGCGAAACCCCCGATGCGAAAAACCACGATACGGAAAACCTTACCGAGACGCCGCCGCCGATCCCATCTCGGGGGATTCTGGAGATCTCCTCCGGCACCCCGCCGGAGAGGGGATTCATCTCCCGGAGGACTCTACACCGCCATGGTCGCCTCCGGAGTGATGAGTGAGTAGTTCACCCCTCGGACTATGGGTCCATAGCAGTAGCTAGATGGTTGTCTTCTCCTCATTGTGCTTCATTGTTGGATCTTGTGAGCTGCCTAACATGATCAAGATCATCTATCCGTAATTCTATATGTTGTGTTTGTCTGGGATCCGATGGATAGAGAATACCATGTCATGTTAATTATCAAGTTATTACATATGTGTTGTTTATGATCTTGCATGCTCTCCGTTTCTAGTAGAGGCTCTGGCCAAGTTTTTACTTTTAACTCCAAGAGGGAGTATTTATGCTCGATAGTGGGTTCATGCCGCATTGACACCGGGACAAAGTGATGTAAAGTTCTAAGGTTGTGTTGTGCCGTTGCCACTAGGGATAAAACATTGGCGCTATGTCCGAGGATGTAGTTGTTGATTACATTACGCACCATACTTAATGCAATTGTCTCGTTGTTTAGCAACTTAATACCTGGAGGGGGTTCGGATGATAACCTCGAAGGTGGACTTTTTAGGCATAGATGCAGCTTGGATAGCGGTCTATGTACTTTGTCGTAATGCCCAATTAAATCTCACTATACTTATCATGTCATGTATGTGCATTGTTATGCCCTCTCTATTTGTCAATTGCCCGATCGTAATTTGTTCACCCAACATGCTTTTATCTTATGGGAGAGACACCTCTAGTGAACTGTGGACCCCGGTCCATTCTTTAATACTCGAAATACAAATCTGTCGCAATACTTGTTTTACTCGTTTTCTCTGCAAACAATCATCTTCCACACAATACGGTTAATCCTTTGTTACAGCAAGTCGGTGAGATTGACAACCTCACTGTTTCGTTGGGGCAAAGTACTTTGGTTGTGTTGTGCAGAGTTCCACGTTGGCGCCTGAATCTCTCGGTGTTGCGCCGCACTACATCCCGCCGCCATCAACCTTCAATGTGCGTCTTGGCTCCTCCCGGTTCGATAAACCTTGGTTTCTTTCGAGGGAAAACTTGCTGCTGTGCGCATCATACCTTCCTCTTGGGGTTGCCCAACGAACGTGTGAAATACACGCCATCAAGCTCTTTTCTCGCGCTCGCTGCCGGGGAGATCAAGACACGCTGCAAGGGGAGTCTCCACTTCTCAATCTCTTTACTTTGTTTTTGTCTTGCTTTATTTTATTTACTACTTTGTTTGCTGCATTATATCAAAACACAAAAAAAAATAGTTGCTAGTTTTACTTTATTTACTGTCTTGTTTGCTATATCAAAAACACAAAAAAATTAGTTTATTTGCATTTACTTTATCTAGTTTGCTTTATTTACTACTGCTAAAATGGCCAACCCTGAAAATACTAAGTTGTGTGACTTCACTAGCACAAATAACAATGATTTCTTATGCA
>NC_061513.1:241984283-242031295 GCF_022539505.1 Lolium rigidum
ATTCAATAGATGCTGATGCCCTCGCGTATTTCTTTTTCGAGTTAAATGCATAAATAGTCCATGGACTTGTTATCGCAACTCAATACATTTGGAATACTATTTTAGGGTCACTAAAGACGTTGTCTGTGTTTTCTACTGTCACTGGTTCTAGGAGGTGTCGTGTATTTGCCCATGTGGCAAATGCAGGACCAACGTGTGAAGACACATGTAGAGTTCTAGTTATGATTTTTCTTGCAAACAAAACTTTCAAGCAGGGGGTTAATGCAAAAGTGTCGTTGACTTCTCGTTCCTCCCCAATCCAAAATCACCTCACCTGCCGCCACGGCCTGCGGCCCTCTCCTACACCGCGGAATCTCGGATGCCTCAGACGTGTGCGACCTCCCCTCCCTCCACCTGGCCCCGGCCCGCCATCGTCGCGGCGATCTCGCCTCGCTGGGAGTAGTTCACGCGATTTGGAGGTTAGGAGCACCACAGCCCACAGGCGGAAGCTGCGTCGCACGATTTGGAGGTCAGGAGAATTGGCAGACCGCCAGAGGAGACGTCGGCGGTGGGGTCACACGCTGGAGGCGGGTCATCCCTGCCTTGGCTGGATGATGGTGCTCGTCGTAACGTAGACTTCACACTATTGGGGAACCCCAAGAGGGAGGTATAATGAGCACAGCAACACGTTTTCCCTCAGTAAGAAACCAAAGTTTAATCGACCAGTAGAATAAAGGCGTGACTTCTGAAAGTGTTGCTAGCTGACTTGTGGCAGGGCGCACTACCGGCGTTAGCAACAACGTGAAACCTACACACAACACAACCAAAATACTTTGCCACAATAACATGGAACCTGCAAAAAGGAGAACTCATTGGAAAAATAATCGTATGAGTGGATGACGGGTGGGGACCTGATATTGCAGATTTAGTGGGGACATTTTATTCAAAAACCACGGCCTGAGACTAGTCAACAAGTTGCCACATCACAAAATACATCGTTTCTAGCGAGTAGTGACCGTAGATGCACACTAACCCGTGTTTGATAACCATGAATAGGTATTTTCAATGTACAATGACCAAAGTGAGCCGGGTCGACAAGTTCATGGACCAACTGAAAGATCAGAGATGGTAAACCTAGAGGGGGGTAAATATGTTTCTACAAATTTTAATTCTTTCTTTGCAATGTTAGGCTTTGCGGAATATAAAGGTGAGCCTAATGCAAACTAGGTGAGTCACCCTAGATGATGATACAAGTAACTCGGGCACGAAGACTCTCACAGGCAGATATATCACAAGTAAAGAGTTCGGTTAGAGATAACCGACAGCACGCGGAGACGAAGGTTTATTCCAGTGTTCCCTTCCTTTGCAAGAAGGTATGTCATGTTTGAAGAGGTGGGGGTCCCACGAAGGATTCCCCAACGCCACGAAGGCTCACCTTCTTCTCCTGAGCCTATCCCATGAAGGAATAACTCTTTTCACTTGTGGTAGACTTTGAGGCATCCTCCAAACCTTCACAATCTTGTCGTAAGCAAATCGACGCTTTTGCCCACCTAGGATTTCCAAGAAACCCTAGAGAGCATGTATCTTGATGAATACAAGGGGGAACAAGATTTGGCTCGGTGGAACTATAGATCAAGACCTCATTGATACGTCTCAAACGTATCTATAATTTCTTATGTTCCATGCTAGTTTTATGACAATACTCACATGTTTTACATACACTTTATATCATTTTGATGCATTTTCCGGCACTAACCTATTAACAAGATGCCGAAGCGTCAGTTCCTGTTTTCTGCTGTTTTTGGTTTCAGAAATCTTACACACGAAATATTCTCGGAATTGGACGAAACAAAAGCTCACGGTCTTATTTTCCACGGAGCTTTCCAGAACACCGAAGGGGATACGGAGAGGGGCCAAGGCGGCCCCACACCACAAGGCGGCGCGGCCTGGAGGGGGGCGCGCCGGCCTATGGGGTGGGCCCCTCGGCCGCCTCCCGACTCTTCCCCTTCGCCTATATAAACTCTCCGTCGCGAAAACCCTAGGACCGAGAGCCACGATACGAGAAAAGTTACTGTGACGCCGTCGCCGCCAATCCCATCTCGGGGGATTCTGGAGATCACCTCCGGCACCCTGCCGGAGAGGGGAATCATCACCGGAGGGCTCTACATCACCATGCCCGCCTCCGGATTGATGCGTGAGTAGTTCATCCCTCGGACTATGGGTCCATAGCGATAGCTAGATGGTTGTCTTCTCCTCTTGTGCTATCATGTTTAGATCTTGTGAGCTGCCTATCATGATCAAGATCGTCTATTTGTAATGCTACATGTTGTGTTTGTTGGGATCCGATGAATATGGAATACTATGTCAAGTTGATTAATTGATCTATCATATATGTGTTGTTTATGATCTTGCATGCTCTCCGTTGCTAGTAGAGGCTCGGCCAAGTTGATACTTGTGACTCCAAGAGGGAGTATTTATGCTCGATAGTGGGTTCATGCCTCCATTGAATGCAGGGACGATGACGTGAAAGTTCTAAGGTTGTGGATATGTTGTTGCCACTAGGGATAAAACATCGATGCTTTGTCTAAGGATATTTGTGTTAATTACATTACGCACCATAGTTAATGCAATTATCTGTTGTTTGCAACTTAATACTGGAAGGGGTGCGGATGCTAACCCGAAGGTGGAATTTTTAGGCATAGATGCATGCTGGATAGCGGTCTATGTACTTTGTTGTAATGCCCTAAGTAAACTCATAGTAGTCATCATGATATGTATGTGAATTGTTATGCCCTCTTGATACGTCTCAAACGTATCTATAATTTCTTATGTTCCATGCTACTTTTATGATGATACTCACATGTTTTATACACATTATATGTCATATTTATGCATTTTTCGGCACTAACTGTAATGTCCCAGGTTTAGAGACGAACGAGGGGTAGATTTTAGAAAGGGATGTGCATTGCATTGTAATTTACGGGGAAATTTCGCGCTTTTAAACAAAAACTGCATCGAAGGGGGACAAGTTTCTCTCTCGACACCTTACAGGGTTAGGGTTTCGAGAGTGCGACAAACTTGCTTCCCATCTAATTAAATTAGAGTTTTGAGAAGAGAGGGGAGAGTTTGCATCATAACTTAAGTTGCATGATTGAATTCAAACTTAAGTTGAATTTGAATTTCAAATTCAAACATCAAATGAATATCTCATAAATTCAATTGTGAGGAAAATTCATCAAGTAAATGATAAATAATAAACAATATGAACAATTAAACTATAGTAAAGCTCATTAGAGAAAACTTTGAGCTTTATTGATTAACACACAAGATACATTGTCTTTACAATATTCATAATGGAAATAAATGAATTTTACAACACATTACAAGAATTGGAGAAATTGTAAAAATAAAATGATACGGGGTGGCCCGATCTTCTCAGTAAGCAACGGTGGTGATGATGATCACGGGGTGATGGCAGCGGAGAAACACGATGATGTAGTGGATGATAACTTGTATGACGCAACGAGATCTCTCGATTGGTCCCTGTCGCCGGATGCAACGGCTCTCAACCCCGCAAGATATTCGCAACTCCACACACTTGCGCACGTAGCCGCCGACCACGAAGCGGTAAGTTGCAACCGTCTAATTCCCAATGGAACAACGAGATCACACAAGACTTAAACAGGATCTACACAATATCCAAGCAATATGGTGTAGGGAATTCAATAGTTTTGCAGAGCAAACAACTAAGAACTAGGGTTTATCTTAAACGTGGTCTAAAGCAACTAGGGGGCGTCCCGGGCACTTATATAGGTGTCCGGGACGAGTTCCAGTCGAAAAGATACAAAAATAACCGACCCAGAATAGATCTGGTCGAGACAGACTCGGACTGGTCCGGTCTGGGATCCGGTCGACCGGGTTGTGGACCGGACGGTCCGGTCTGTGGTCCGGTCAACCGGGCTGTGGACCGGGCGGTCCGGTCAGGGGTCCGGTCAACCGGTCGGAAACCGGGAAAACTGCGAAGTTTCCGGTCTCGCCCCGGTACGATAAATTTCCTCCGGTTGGTGGCCGGTTTACGACCGGTCGACCGGACCAGGGACCGGGCTGGCCGGTCTGGGGGCCGGTCTGACCGGGTTCTGGACCGGCCTGGACTTCTTCTTCTCCTCTCGCGCATTCCTCCCGCTCCTCCCTCGCGCGTCCATGAGATATCTTCATGTCCAGCTCCATGTCCGGCTTCACGGCCTTCTTGACGTCCGTCTTCACGTCCGACTGCTCCCCTCCTCGTGCGATGCATGTCTCCTCTTGATACCTGATGATACATAAGTAATAGGACTTAGGCGAGTATAAAGTTCTCATCAATCAAAGTACCGTTTAGAAACAAGTTCACCTGTTGTTTAAGTAGCTTCGCACGAGCTCTTGTAATTGGTCCAATCCGAACTTCATTGGACTTGAGCTTCACAACCAGGTTCATCTTCATTTGTTAATGACGGAGGTAGTAGTGAGGTAGGGATGTCCTCATCATCTCCCCCCCCCCTTCAAAAGGCGTCGACCCCGACGCTCCAAGGTCTTCTCCGTCATATGGTGTCAAATCAGCAACATTGAAAGAATTACTGACACCAAACTCATCAACTGGAAGATCTATCGAGTATGCATTATCATTGATCTTGGCAAGCACTTTGTAAGGACCAGGCACCACGAGGCTTCAACTTAGACTTCCGCAGCTTCGGGAACCTATCCTTGCGAAAATGTACCCAGACCATATCACCAGGCTGGAACAACATCTCTTTGCGCTTCTTGTTCATCCTTGCAGCATTGCTCTTGCCTTTCTTCTCGATCAACTCTTTAGTCTTCACATGGATCTTACGCACAAAATCTGCCCTCTTGGATGCCTCCATATTAACTCTCTCATGTATGGGTAAAGGCAACAAGTCAAGTGGAGTAATGGGTTTGAAACCATACACCACCTCAAAAGGACACAGCTCCGTGGTAGAATGTACCGCCTCGTTGTAAGCAAACTCCACATGCGGCAAACACTCTTCCCACTCCTTCGAGTTCTTCTTGATCATGGATCTCAACGGTTGTGACAAGGTTCGATTTACCACCTCGGCTTGACCATCGGTTTGAGGATGACAAGTAGTACCGAACGGTAGCTTTGTCCCCGGCTTTCCCCAAAGTGTCTTCCGGAAGTAGCTCATGAACTTCACATCACGATCGAAACAATAGTCTTCGGGACTCCATGTAGTCGAACAATCTCCCCGAAAAACAGGTTAGCAATATGCGACGCATCGTCGCTTTTGTGGCGAGCAATAAAGTGTGACATCTTAGAAAATCTGTCCACTACCACAAATATAGAATCATGGCCCCTTTTAGTACGCGGCAAACCCAACACAAAATCCATACTAATATCTTCCCAAGGTGTAGTAGGTGCCGGTAACGGAGTATACAAACCGTGAGGTTTCAGCTTGGACTTGGACTTGTTGCAAGTAATGCACCTCTTCACATACCTGTCCACGTCCCGCCTCATCTTTGGCCAATAAAAATGATCAGCGAGCATGAGTAGCGTCTTCTCACGCCCAAAGTGACCCATCAAACCTCCAAGCATGTGATTCTCGCAATAAGAGCAAACGCACGGACGATTATCGGAACACATAGTTTGTTAGCTCTAAACAAGAACCCATCATGAATGTGATATTTTTCCCATGCTTTACCAAGAGCACACAAGCGATATGGTTCAGCAAAATCATGATCAGTAGCATACAAATCACATAGTATCTCTAAACCAGGTATTTTAACATCAAGTTGAGTTAATAGCATATTCTTCCTAGATAGAGCAGCAGCAACAATATTATCTTTTCCCTTCTTATGTTTAATGATGTATGGAAAATACTCAATGAACTCAACCCACTTAGCTAAACGCTTATGCAAAGTAGATTGGGCTTTCAGGTATTTTAAAGCTTCATGATCAGAATGTATGATAAATTCTTTTGGCCACAAATAATGTTGCCAAACCTCAAGAACTCTAATTAAAGCATACAATTCTTTATCATATATAGGATAGTTCAACTTAGCACCGGATAATTTCTCAGAAAAATATGCAATTGGGCGACCCTCTTGCATCAACACACCACCAATTCCAATACCACTAGCATCACATTCAATCTCAAATTGTTTATTGAAATCGGGAAGTGCAAGCAACGGTGCGGAAGTTAACAATCGTTTCAGTTCATCAAAAGCATGATCTTGGGCAACGCCCCACTCAAAGACAACACCCTTTTTAGTCAATTCATTCAAAGGTGCAGCAATAGTAGAAAAATTGGGCACAAAACGGCGATAAAACCCATCTAGACCATGAAAACTTCTAACTTGACTCACATTCATGGGAGTAGGCCAATTTTGAATAGCTTCAATTTTAGACACATCTACTTCTACTCCATGCTTAGAGACAACATAACCCTGAAATATGACCTTATCTTTGCAAAATGTGCACTTCTCAAGATTACCATAGAGTTTATTATCACGCAACACTTGCAAAACATGTCGAATATGTATAGTATGATCGGATTCATTGCGGCTGTAGATTAATATGTCATCAAAGTATACAACCACAAATTTGCCAATAAATTCACGCAAAACATGGTTCATTAGTCTCATGAAAGTGCTAGGTGCATTAGTTAACCCAAAAGGCATTACTAACCACTCATACAAACCAAATTTTGTTTTAAAGGCTGTTTTCCACTCATCCCCTTCTTTCATCCTAATTTGATGATAACCACTACGCAAATCAATCTTAGAGAACAAAGCAGCACCACTCAATTCATCTAGCATATCCTCTAAACGGGGAATAGGATGACGATATCGAATAGTAATGTTGTTTATAGCTCTACAATCTACGCACATACGCCAAGTACCATCTTTCTTAGGAACTAGAATAACGAGAACAGCACAAGGACTAAGGCTTATGCGGATATAACCTTTGTCGAGTAGCGCTTGTACTTGCTTCGTATCTCCTTCGTCTCTTCGGGATTAGTGCGATATGGCGCCCTATTGGGCAGCGATGCTCCGGGAATCAAGTCAATTTGATGCTCAATACCTCGCAATGGTGGTAGTCCTGCGGGTACCTCCTCCGGAAACACGTCGCCGAATTCCTGCAAAACACTAGAAACACCAAGAGGAAGAGGGGTCGTGTCGTTAGAAACCAAAACCGTACCCTTGTACAAAAGCACAAGAGGCATGGCCGTAGGATCCTCACTAAATTCTCTCATGTCTTCTTTGGTGGCTAATGAGACTAAGGAATTCACTCTCTCACTTTTCGTTATATCACTCACGGCATTACAATTCTCTCGCCTATCTATGGATGCATCCTCCAAATTCACTTCAATCTTCTGACGAGACTCATTGACAATCTGTTGTGGTGACATAGGCTGTAAGTTAATTTTCTTGCCCTTGTACTCCAAGTGATATGTATTGGCTCGGCCATTGTGTTGCACGGAACGGTCATAGAGCCAAGGCCGACCCAATAAGAGGTGACAAACCGTCATAGGAACCACATCAAAATCAATGCAATCCTTATACGGTCCAATCTCAAACTCAACACGCACCATATGGTTTACCTTCATCTCACCATTGTCGCTTAACCACTGAATATAATATGGATGCGGGTGCGGTAGGTACTTCAACTTCAGCTTGGTGCATAACTCCTTGCTTGCTAAATTGCGGCAACTCCCGCCATCAATAATGACCTTGCAAGCCTTGTCAGGACCAACCAAAGCTTTGGTTTGGAACAAATTGCAACGCTGAGTAGATGCACTAGGCAACACATTAAGAGCACGCTGCGACACAACAATGGTACGAGCATCGAAGGATATGCATCTTCACCATCGGTGTCATAGTCATCATCGTCCGGAGCATTTGGATCAACATCATCTCCAGTCTCATACTCATTGTCCTCATTGATAAACATGACTTTGCGGTTAGGACAATCTCTCTTGAAGTGACCCTTGCCACCACATGTATGGCAAAGCATATCGCGGTTGCGCGTTGTAGACACACCCGAACCACTCGTACTTGCCGCAGATTCGGACTTCTTTGCATTAGATACATTGGAGACCGGTTTACTAGGCGGAGTAGAGTAAGGAACGGAGCGCGTCGACGGTGCCGGCGCCGTAGAGGGCGCGCGGGGTGTAAAACGCCCGGCTCCCGTAGCACGTCCTTTAACCTTTGCTTCTTCGACCAACCGTGATTCAGACTTCTCTTGCATGATGTAACAATTGATTCATATCGGTGTAGGTGTAATGACGAACAATGCCTTTAACGTCATACTTCAATCCATTGAGAAAACGCTGCATTGTCATCTCTAGAGACTCACGGACACGACCACGCTGCATAAGCATCTCCATCTCCATGTAGTACTCATCAACAGTCTTCACACCTTGCCTCAATAGCGTTAGCTTATCAAATATATTCCGCATGTAATTTGTAGGCACAAAACGAGAAATCATAACCTCCTTCATTGCACGCCATGTACGAATAGGTTGTGCACCATCTTCATCGCGGTTACGAATCAAAGAATCCCACCAACGTAATGCATAACCATCAAATTCAGAAGAAGCAAGCTTGATCTTCTTATCTTCAGAGTAGTTGGGATGTAAACTCCATAACTTCTCAACCTTGAGCTCCCAAGTGAGATATTCTTCAACATCAGCTCCTCCTTCAAACTTGGGTATGGAAAACTTGGGCTTACCCAGTCCATCTTCTTCATCTTGCCCACGACCATTACGGCCAAGTGGAGCCCAACCACGCGGACGATGACCACGAGGCGCACCACGAGCATTGTGTACGTCATCTTCAAGCTCCGGGTCTTCATCATCGTCTTGTTGTTGTTGTGCAGTCAAATTCTCAATAGCGAGGCGCATATCGGCAAGATTGCGCCGTATATCGATCATTTGATCAGCCAAACCGAGTGACGGTGACATTAGTAGCATCCAACGTCCGTTTGATCTCGTCAATCTGTACCCTTAAGCTCATCATCCTTAGTGCGGAATTCACGTCGCATCTCGTTACGAAGAGCTTCATACTCCCTCCATGTGATGATATCTCGCCGAATTCTTGTTTTCCCGATTAACAATCTTAGTATCACTAGCAGACATGATTAGTAGGTTAGTGCACTAAATCAAAAATATATGGTGGTACTCTCACGACTCACTCAAAACCGATAAGAAAAGGAAATCTTACCGTTCCAAAGTAAATTAGTGTTGCTTACCACTTGTAGTAACAACTAGTGCACGGATGTAGCGAAGCGAATATCAAGGGTATAAGAACAATCACACGACAAAGCGGGATATATGTGGGGCTGTAGGTAGGCTACCTATTTGCACCAATAACAAGCTCTAGCGCCGACCGTAGACAACCAAAGATACTCACACAAGGCGATATAATGGGGCAATGCAACTATATGTGGGAAAGGTTGCAATGCACAAGAGAGACGCTAGCAAAGCTCAACGAGACAGGCACAAGATTGCTCAACTACAGGTGCAGTAAAGAAAACTTAGGCCTTTCACTTGATTCAACTAGCACGACACTTTTCTTTTTGTATTTTTTTTTTATATAACACACGCAGCTATGTAGCTCTTTTTGCTTCTTTTCAATTTTCTCTTTTTTTTTAAAAAGACTCAACTCCTTGATAACACGGCCAACAAGATATGCAAAGCACCAAAACCCTAATGAGCAGCCTGTCGAGCGGTAAAACTAGTCTCTTCTGGGGAAGTTCCTAGTCACGTATATCGAAAGGCTGTAGCTATGGTTTGGACAAACACACCGTATGCTATGTGGACTCGGAGTAAACAAAAACCGACTCTAGATGACAAACTAGATGAAAAGAAAACACAAACCCTAACAATTCTATTAGAAGAAAGATAAAGGTACGCAAAAACAACTACGAAAAGCAACTAAAACTCGAAATTAGTGCAATCTAAGGCTATGGCAAACCCTAACCCTAACTTTTTATGGCTTTTTCTGGATAGGACAACACTCACAACTCAACTATGGGGTGGATTGTGGATAGCTTACCGAGGAAAACTGGAAATCCGATACCAAGATGATACGGGGTGGCCCGATCTTCTCGAGTAAGCAACGGTGGTGATGATGATCACGGGGTGATGGCAGCGGAGAAACACGACGATGTAGTGGATGATAACTTGTATGACGCAACGAGATCTCTCGATTGGTCCGTGTCGCCGGATGCAACGGCTCTCAACCCCGCAAGATATTCGCAACTCCACACACTTGCGCACGTAGCCGCCGACCACGAAGCGGTAAGTTGCAACCGTCTAATTCCCAATGGAACAAGCAGATCACACAAGACTTAAACGGGATCTACACAATATCCAAGCAATATGGTGTAGGGAATTCAATAGTTTTGCGGAGCAAACAACTAAGAACTAGGTTTTATCTTAAACGTGGTCTAAAGCATCTAGGGGGCGTCCTGGGCACTTATATAGGTGTCCGGGACGAGTTCCAGTCGAAAAGATACAAAAATAACCGACCCGAATAGATCCGGTCGAGACGGACTCGGACTCGGTCCGGTCTCGGGATCCGGTCGACCGGGCCGTGGACCGGACGGTCCGGCTCGTGGTCCGGTCAACCGGGCTGTGGACCGGGCGGTCCGGTCGGGGTCCGGTCAACCGGTCGGAAACCGGAAAAGCTGCGAAGTTTCCGGTCTCGCCCGGTACGATAAATTTCCTCCGGTTGGTGGCCGGTTTACGACCGGTCGACCGGACCGTGGACCGGGCTGGCCGGTCCGGGGCCGGTCCGACCGGGTTCCGGACCGGCCCGGACTTCTTCTTCTCCTCTCGCGCATTCCTCCCGCTCCTCCCTCGCGCGTCCATGAGATATCTTCATGTCCGGCTCCATGTCCAGCCTTCACGGCCTTCTTGACGTCCGTCTTCACGTCCAGCTGCTCCCCTCCTCGTGCGATGCATGTCTCCTCTTGATACCGATGATACATAAGTAATAGGACTTAGGCGAGTATAAAGTTCTCATCAATCAAAGTACCGTTTAGAAACAAGTTCACCTGTTGTTTAAGTAGCTTCGCACGAGCTCTTGTAATTGGTCCAATCCGAACTTCATTGGACTTGAGCTTCACAGCAGGTTCATCTTCATTTGTTAATGACGGAGGTAGTAGTGAGGTAGGGATGTCCTCATCATAAAAGAAAATAAAAAGAAAAGTACAAGGAAGGATTCTATCCTAAATACTACAAGATCATCTTCACTTGATCTTGGATTTGATGATATCCATATCCATTTTGATCATCATCTTGATTCCCTGCACATAAAAAGCAAAGCAACAATTATGCCAAGTGGCATTGCCACTTGGCAGGTTAGCAATAAAATGAGAAGATGAGAGGATATTATCAAGATCAGCCGAGCTGATCCACCAAATGGACCAAGTTCCAACCAGGAACCACACAGGCAGCTCACAAGGCAGTGTGCATGTCCACCAGCACATACACAGCCAGGGAGAGTCACCAAGATGACCAGGCCAAGCTGTCGACCAGGGAGAGCAAGAGAGCACATATATAAACTTTTCACAGCCTAACCCTAGCCATTCTGTCGACAGAACTTCCCAGGGTAAGAACATCAAGAACAAATAGAACAGGAAGAACACCAAGCTTCCCAAACAACCAATCTATCCATAACAGTTCCACTAGAACTGTTGTAGAACAAGACACAAGCAGGAAATCAAGCACGGAGCTAACCGGGAGGAGCGAGGGCAAGCTCACATCACAATCCCGAAGCCAAATCCTCTACACCAACACCCATTTCTAGGAGCTGGAGTGAGGTATAAACAGATCAACCTCGAGCAAAACCCTGGTTTGCTCATAAATAAGCATTTGCATATGTCACGAAGCCAAAATGGGTAGAATACCCGGATTGTATCATCATCCGGCTACTAAGCCTTTTGGTGCAAGCAAGTCGGAGATCAGCCAGAAGGAAATCACCAAGGGAACATTGATATGTCGGCATGGTGACAATACCGAGAGAAATCCGAGCATGGATTAATCCCTAACTAGCCATTCCAAAATCATCTAGCACCTAAAGCCAAGCAAGCCATCGGATATTAGACGGATCCTGTCTATTTTTGTTGTCAACGAGTAATGGTACTTGGAAAACCAACATGGTTTCTTCCGAGTGAGATATTTCCCAAATCACAGACAAGCCAACACAGGTAGGAGCAACCATTTCTAAGCGAGACAAAGCCCGCTAGGGTCACAACAGACTACCTATCCACACAAGAAATGCACCAAAACATCACATCATTATCCAGGGGATTCGGTATGAGCTAGGGTACCCAACCGGTGGTTGGCATCCCTCTAGCTACATCAAATTCATCCATATGATCATTACTGATAAACAGTTCACATCATTTATCCATCTAGTAAAGCAAGGAATTACAGATAAATGAAACAGTAAAGTAACTAAAGCACCCAACATCTTGCCAGTGAACCAATGGCTCACTGCAAGCATCAGATGATGCTTGAGTAAGCATTAACACACACCAGCACAAGTATAAGTGTCACACAGACACCAGGTGAAGTACCAGAAAGGCACAGACAACAAGCAAGGGATGATCATTTGATCATCAGGGCCTGCTAAAGCATGCCAGGGCAGGCTAGAATCAACCACCAGTATCACACATGAATTATATGAATTAAACAGCCACAGATTATCAACAATTAGATCATAGACTAGCACTTAAACCATTTGTATAATTGTATCCAGAAGCATATCATCAAGGAATTGATGTATATGGACAATAATTAAGCCAAGCCAAACCTACTGTGAGCCAGAACTCAATAATCATCACATAAATAACACTGCCTCTTGCTAAACAGCAAGAACCACTCACGATAATGAACCAGGGGAGCTAGAGCCACGCTACGACGATAAGCAAGCAAGCAACAGCAATGGCTAGTGGTGTTCGGATGAACACCTAGCCGGATAATAACATATATAACCAAGGGTGAGCGAGAGACATGAATCAAAGGAAGCACACGCCACGGCACGATTCACACAAGCACATAGGCTAGAGCAAGCATGGCGATAGCGATAGCGCGGCGGCATGCCTAGCCCGAGCACAACGCGGCGAGCTAGCACAACACCTGGGCTGGCAAAGCATAAGCCACGGAAGCGTAGCGAGCAACGACGACTTCGTCAAGGCAAGCATCTCCACGGGGAGAAGTCGGCCGGTGGCCGAGCTAGACGAAGAAGGGGAGAAGAGAAGAAGATAGAACAGGTAACGAGAGGAGGAAAGAGGAGGAGAAACTTACGGGCAAAGCGGATGAGCACGACCAGTGGCGGCACGGCGGCACACGCCGGGCGACGGCGGCGCCGAGGCCAAGCCAAGCCCGGTCGCCACATCACCGCAACGCCGGCATCTCCACGGCATCACCACGGCGCCGGGGACGCCGATGAACGGCGGACCTTCACGGATCCGTGCGGCCGAGGCGCAGGCGCGTTGGAGGAGAGTCGAGGTGGACACGAGCGTCAAATCGACGCGGACCACCATGTCCGCCGTCGAGAGGCGGTCCAGATCCGCACCAGTTCGTCGCCGATAACGGCCGAAGGCGGCCGGAGCATGGCGGCGACGGCGGAGGCGATTTTGGTGTCGCGAGAGCCGAAAGGGGATTAGGGTTACGGGGAGGAGGACAACGAAGCGACTGGGTCGGTTGGACCGAGCCCACTGGGCTGGTCCAACCTAACCAGCTCGTCCGCACTGTCGAGTGGGCCCGAGGGGTATTTTGGACATTTCCAAAATACCCATTTAAATGAGAATTTCCAAGAATTTTATAAAATAAAATACAGCTCTAAAAAAATAAGTAAAAATATGAAAATTAATCAGCATAAAATTCTCTATCTAAATAAAATATCAAAGAGAATTTTTGAGGACAAAGAAGAATAAGTCTTAAATTGATGATTTAAATAATGATTTAAATCACACATATTATTTTCAATAATGAAAATAAGTCCATTAATGCATTTGGACTTTAAAAACACCTTGAAAACATTCCAAGGTTGTATTTTACTTTAAATCAAGTATCCCCAAATTATTCTTAGTATTAACCTCTTACATGAAATAATAACGACATCGGAAGGGGGAACAAACCCTAAAAATGGAATCATGCATAATTGCCTCTTTAACCATTGCCCTTATCGGACAATGATGCTATTTTTCAGAACCAGAGGACAAGGGTCAGTCCACACCTTCCAAGCTGCAAAACTTTGCGGTGTTCGAGCAAGTTCATCACTTGCTCATGTCATTTGAGTATTTTTATCAAATTACTTGCAAAGTACTATGGTTATCACGATTGCATAAAAACCAAAACCACTACTTTCATAACTATGAATATGACTATGTGGTGGGCAATGGAACCATGGATTGTGTTGATATGGTGGAGGTTCCATTGCAAGGGTTAATATCCATCTAGGATTAAACAACAAATGTCGCCGGTGATTCTTGTGCAGTAATACCCGTGTTAACCATAAGATCCGGAGTGGGACGGAGTAGTCAAAAGTGTTTCCACCTCTCGTTCATCAACGGATGCTCTTACCGTAGCGGTTGTGTCTTGCGGAGCAACTTGAGGGTGGGGAGCCCCTTCTAATTCCCCACGGTATAGCTGTTGCTTACCGTAGCGGTTGCTGCTTGCGGAACAACTTGAGGGTGGGGATCCCCTTCTAATTCCCCACGGTAATGTGGTCTATGATGGGTTGCAACTACCGACGAAGGAGTTTGGTTAACGAGTCCTAAACTGTTGTCGTGGTCGGGGTCCACCCTGAAATTACGGGAATAATGGGACCGACGAGGACCCAGGGTCGGGGTATGCAACAAAGGGTGGGTGTTCGAGGTAGCGGAGGAACATGATTGGCTAGACCTTATACCGGGCCTCACACCGAAGGAAGTGATGACGGGAAAGCTGCCCGGTTGGCACCAAGGTTAAGATCTCTTATGGGTAAAGCAACACACCTCTGCAGAGTGTAAAGAACCGTGACTCGTCACTCCCTGTTCCGGGATAAGGAAGCTGCGAACGCGGCCGGAAAGGAGCTCCATGAAGTTCTAGTAAACCGGTGAAGGGCGACGGACATAGCTCTTTGGAATAAAAGCAATCTCTTGAAGAAATATTTACCAAAACTTGCATTGGTATTAGACTTTCTGGTCTAATATCGTAGCTAGTGCATAAAACACCTCTTATCTATAATGAACTTGTTGAGTACGCTCGTACTCATACCACTCTTAAATCCCATGCTTAGATTGTCTGAATCGTCTGGAGGAGAACTACGACAACAATGAAGGAGCCGAGATCATCGGCTATGATGAACCTGACCTCTCAGGAGGTGTTGAAGGCGTAGACTACCTTATCGTCTACGGAATCGGGGAGGCTTCCGGAGGAGATCAAGCCTGAGCATCTCGAGTAGTAGTAGTAGCCGAGCAGCCCGAACTCTTAGTATTTAGCTGCTCGAAGAAATAAATGTATAACTTAATGAGACACTGGTATTGTAAACTAAGATGGGTTCGCCTCGAACCCAGGAGTATTCCTCTTAGGACCCAAGAGGAGCTCCGGAACGACATGTGTGTGATATTTGTAATAATAAATGAATGAGTTATGGACCTGCTATGTTCTGTTGTACTACTCTGAGGGATGTAATATTTGCGGAATGGTACTTCGTGAATGTTATATCAACGACTGGCATACTACAACATGCAGTGGTATGCAGGGTCACAACACTAACCTATTGACGAGATGCCGAAGAGCCAGTTGTTGTTTTCTTCTGTTTTTGGTTTCAGAAATCCTACAAAGGAAATATTCTCGGAATTGGACGAAATCAACGCCCAGGGTCTTATTTTTCCACGAAGCTTCCAGAAGACCGAGGGAGTGATACGTCTCAAACGTATCTATAATTTCTTATGTTCCATGCTACTTTTATGATGATACTCACATGTTTTATACACATTATATGTCATATTTATGTATTTTCCGGCGCTAACCTATTGACGAGATGCCGAAAAGCCAGTTGCTATTTTCTGCTGTTTTTGGTTTCAGAAATCCTAGTAAGGAAATATTCTCGGAATTGGACGAAATCAACGCCCAGGGTCTTATTTTTCCACGAAGCTTCCAGAAGAACGAGGGAGATACGAAGTGGGGCCACGAGGTGGCGACACAACAGGGCGGCGCGGCCCAGGTCTTGGCCGCGCGGCTCTGGTGTGTGGGCCCCTCGTGACGCCCCCTGACCTGCCCTTCCGCCTACTTAAAGCCTTCGTCGCGAATACCCCAGCACCGAGAGCCACGATACGGAAAACCTTCCAGAGACGCCGCCGCTGATGACCCACAAGTATAGGGGGTGTATCGCAGTACTTTCGATAAATAAGAGTGTCGAACCCAACGAGGAGCAGAAGGTGTTGACAAGCAGTTTCGATGAAAGATTCACTGTAAATGCTCACAGACAAGTATTCAGGGGGTTTTAGTATAGCAGATGAATAAAGTACAAGTAAGTAAAATGCGAGAGTAATAATTGCAGCGAGTGGCCCAATACTTTTTAGCACAAAGGACAAGCCGGTTTGTTTACTTATAATGACCAAACGTTCTTGAGGACACACGGGAATTTAGTCTAGTGCTTTCGCTTCATATAGCTGATTAATCTTCATTGTTTTGATAAGTGTTGTGTGGGTGAACCTATGCTAATGCACCGCCCTTCCTAGGACTAATACATACTTGTGATTATACCCCTTGCAAGCATCCGCAAATACAAGAAAGTAATTAAGATAAATCTAACCACGACCTTAAACTGCGAGATCCTGCTATCCCTCCTGCATCGATATACCAACGGGGTTCAGGTTTCGTCACTCCGGCAACCCCGCAATTAGCAAACGAATACAAGATGTATTCCCCTAGGCCCATAAATGGTGAAGTATCATGTAGTCGACGTTCACATGACACCACTAGAAGAATAACACCACAACTTAAATATCATAACATTGAATACTAACCAACATAATTCACTACTAACATTTAGACTTCACCCATGTCCTCAAGAACTAAACGAACTACTCACGAGACATCATATGGAACATGATCAGAGGTGATATGATGATGAATAACAATCTGAACATAAACCTTGGTTCAATGGTTTCACTCAATAGCATCAATAACAAGTAGAAATCAATACCGGGAGAGTTTCCCCTATCAAACAATCAAGATCCAACCCTAATTGTTACAGCGGTGACGAGGTGCAGCGGTGGAGATGATGATGGAGATGATGGTGATGATGATGGAGATGATGTCCAGCTCGATGACGATGACGATGGTATCGATTTCCCCCTCCGGGAGGGAATTTCCCCGGCGGATTTCAGCCTGTCGGAGAGCTCTTTTCTCTCTGGTGTTTTTCGCCCCGCAGAGGCGGTTGTGACTCTTCGCGACTATCCTCTGGAGCATAGGTTTCGGGACGAAGAAGTACGCGAAGGAGAGGAGGCCAGAGGGGGCTGTGGGCCCCCTCCCCACATGGCGGCGCGGCCAGGGCAGGGCCCGCGCCGGCCTACGATGGGGGTCCATGGTGGCCCTCCTTGGCTCCTCCTTTTGGCTACCTCCGTCTTCTGGAAAAATAAGATTTTCAGTATAATTCCCGTCAATTGTTCATCTTTCGAAATATTGCATTCTGACGGTGCTTTTTCCAGCAGAATCCTGACTCCGGTGCGCGATTCTCCAATAATCATGAAACATGCAAAATAGATGAAATAACATAAATATCATCCCTAAATATGAAATATATCAATGAATAACAGTAAATTATGATATAAAATATTGATGCAAAATGGACGTATCAACTCCCCCCAAGCTTAGACTTCGCTTGTCCCCAAGCGAAACTGAACTCGGTAAACAAGACCACATGTTTATGGAGTGAAGTGTCGATAAATAAAATACGGACAAGAAGCATCATATTAACTCACACAAGACATTCTAGTAGACAACTTCCTCATATAATTCAACTTGAAACAAGTAGAAGGAAATCACAAATAAAGGTGCATAGGAAATCATAATTGGTGATGACAAACTTTGTTCTTGGTCAGAGAACAGTTAACAGATTATACTTATCTATTGAGCAGCGCTCTCATATTAAAGCTTATAATAAACTTACATACTCAATCATAGTAATCTCCTCATAATCATTGGTAACTTTCAAAGCTATATTCATTCAGATAAAACTTGTACTAAACAAGGAAGAATAAAAGGCATGATTAAGTAGATCACAATATAGATGGTTGGATCACAACAATTCAATTTCTTGCTTAAGATGGAGAGAAATAGGTTTACTGACTCAACATAAAGTAAAAGATAGGCCCTTCGCAGAGGAAGCGAGGATTAAATCATGTGCTAGAGCTTTTTAAGTTTTGAAATCATATAGAGAGCATAAAAGTAAAGTTTTGAGAGGTTTTTGTTGTTGTAACCGAATGGTAGTGGGTACTCTAACCCCCTTGCCAAACAGACCTCCAAAGAGCGGCTCCCATGAAGGACGTTATCTCTACCAGCAAGGTAGATCATCCCTCTTATCTTTTGTTTACACATGTACTTTAGTTTATTTAAGGATGACACTCCTCCCAACCTTTGCTTTCTCAAGCCATGGCTAACCGAATCCTCGGGTGCCTTCCAACATTTCACATACCATGGAGGAGTGTCTATTGCAAAATTAAGTTGCTTACTGATGAATCAGGGCAAAACATGTGAAGAGATTTATTAATGAAAGTTGATTAATTGGGGCTGGGAACCCCGTTGCCAGCTCTTTTTGCAAAATTATAGGATAAGTGGATGAAGCCACTAGTCCATTAATGGAAGCTGCCCAACAAGACTGAAAGATAAAACACCACATACTTCCTCATGAGCTATAAAACATTGACACAAATAAGAGGTAATAATTTTTGAATTGTTTAAAGGTAGCACATGAAGTATTTACTTGGAATGGCAGGGAAATACCACATAGTAGGTAGTTATAGTGGACACTGATGGCATAGGTTTGGTTTAAGGGTTTGGATGCACGAGAAGTATTCCCTCTCGGTACAGGTCTTTGGCTAGCAAGGTTAATTAGCAAGCATAAGAGTTGAGGGAAACAAACAAATATACATGTGATAGAAACAATCATGCATCCTCCTTGTAAGCACAAACAAATTTTAACTTCAGAATACTAAGCTAGGAACTAACAAGAAAGATAATAACATATCTACATGTATTTCCTCTTTTCTATTTAAACTCAAGGTGTTGTTGCTATTGACCAATGCTAAGTTTGCCAAAACCAAATAGATTTACTCAATGCTCCCAAAGTGATACCAATACTAACAACAAGATCAATCATATAATAGAGATTGCAAACTAAAATAAGATGTGCAATATGTAAATGATAAGACTTCTCATTAATATTCCATAACGATAACTCACACCAAGGGATACATAGATAACCAACTAAAGAGAGATACTTCCATACCGCAACACATCTTATATGATAACTTCCCTACTCATGATATGACACTACTTGATAGTAAAAAGGTAAAAGATAGTGATGATGTGATACCGCGGCACTCCCCCAAGCTTGGAACAAACCAAGGGGGTGCCAATACCGATGATGAATTACTCCTTCGGCGGTGGTGATGATGAATTCATGTGACTCTTAAAGATCTCCTTCAGCTTCAGCTTCTCAGTTTGGCAATTATGCACCAAGACTCGAAGAGATTCATTGTTATCCAAAGATGGCGGTGGTGTCCTTGTGATGGGAATTGAGTGATATTCCAGGATTCTGCGAAGTCGGTTGTTCTCCTCCTGAAGTATCTCCACCTCCCTTCTCAGAGCACGGTATTGATCACAAAACTCATCGGTAACCCGTAGTGCTTCCTCCACAGCAAGGAAAGAGTTGAGGCTAAGAGCAGGCGGTAGAGGTCCCTGCAAGTTGTGAGAAAAAGAACGTCCAGTGTTAACCGATCCCACCAAGATTGGCTTACTCCTCACAGATTGCCGCTTTCTTTTTGTTGATGACATCCCCTTCACTTCCTCCTTAAATTCTTCTTCCAACTCGGGATCTTGAATATCTTCCTCCACAGGCTCCTTGTCCTTGTTGTTGGAGACCATGGTGCTTCTAGATCAAAGACAGATCTCGGCGAAACGACGACGAAACAAAACACGACGAGAAAACGATATACGGACCTCCAGGGGTCCGGGCGATTATATAGCAAAAAATTTCGCGACAGAAGGAAAGTACCAGGTCGAACCAGAGTCGGAAAGGAGCAACGAGGGGCCCTCCTCACAAGGCGGCGCGGCCAGGCTGGGGCCCGCGCCGGCTTGTGGGGGCACGCCCTCGTGCGTCTCCTCCACTCCGTTTCGATCTCGTAATTTTTCATATTTTCCAAAAGTTGCAAAAACATTGTTCGGAAAGTTAAACGCGGACTTTTTCTTACTAGAATTGTTACCTATTTAAAGTCGAACTCTGCAGGACTGTCAACTTGGCCTTTGATGAAGGCTTCCGGAGTTACCACTTGAATAACGTCAACATCTTCATTATAAGAATCACCAGAGATATAATGCTTGAGTCTTTGTCCATTCACCACTTGTGTGGCATTACCTTGCAGAGAGCTAATTTTAATTGCCCCTGATCGATACACCTCATCAATGACATATGGTCCTTCCCATTTTGAGAGTAATTTCCTGCAAAAAATCTGAGACGAGACCGATACAATAGGACTTTATCTCCAACATTAAATTCTCTTTTGATAATTCTTCTATCATGCCATTTCTTAACTTTCTCTTTAAAGAGTTTAGCATTTTCATAAGCTTCACTTCTCCATTCATCTAGAGAACTCAATTGTAGCAATCTTTTCTTACCAGCAAGTTTAGGATCTTTATTTAGTTCTCTTACAGCCCAATATGCTTTGTGCTCTAGTTCTAAAGGTAAATGACAAGCTTTCCCATAAACCATTTTATACGGTGACATACCCATGGGATTTTTATAAGCAGTTCTATAAGCCCATAGTGCTTCTTTCAATTTAATAGCCCAGTTCTTTCTAGATTTATTAACGAGTCTTTTGCAAGATAGATTTAATTTCTCTATTTGATAATTCTACTTGCCCACTAGTTTGAGGATGATAAGCGGAAGCAATTCTATGATTAATACCATATTTAGCAAGAGTTTTTCTAAAACCACCATGAATAAAATGAGAACCTCCATCAGTCATAATATATCTAGGAACTCCAAATCTAGGAAAAATAATATCTAAAAGCATTCTTAAAGAGGTCTCACCATCAGCACTTTTTGTAGGTATGGCTTCCACCCATTTAGTAACATAATCAACAGCGACAAGTATATGAGTGTTACCTTCGAAGAAGGGAAAGGACCCATGAAGTCAAATCCCCAACAATCGAATGGTTCAATAACAAGAGTATAATTCATAGGCATTTCATTGCGTTTGGAGATATTACCAACCCTTTGACATTCATCACAAGATAAAATAAACTTTCTTGCATCTTTGAAGAGAGTTGGCCAATAAAAACCTGATTGTAGAACCTTTTGCGCGGTTCTATCTCCGGCGTGATGTCCTCCATAAACACTACCATGACACTTACTCAATATCTCTTGTTGTTCATATTCGGGAACACATCTTCGCAGAATACCATCCGCTCCTTCTTTATATAAGTGTGGGTCATCCCAAAAATAATGCCTCAAGTCATAAAACAATTTCCTCCTTTGCTGAGCTGAAAAGGTTGGAGGCAAGTACTTGGATACAATAAAGTTAGCATAATCAGCGTACCAAGGACTATCTCGCGAGTTCACCTTTATTACAGCCAATTGTTCATTTGGAAAACTATCATTAACAGGAACAGGATCATAAGCTAGATTTTCCAATCTAGACAAATTATCAGCAACAGGATTATCGGCACCTTTCCTATCTATATAATATGTAAATCAAATTCTTGCAAAAGAAGTACCCATCTAATAAGCCTTGGCTTAGCATCTTTCTTTTCAATAAGGTATCTAATTGCAGCATGATCAGTATGAATTGTAACTTTCGAGTCAACAATATAAGATCTAAACTTGTCACAAGCAAAGACTACAGCTAACAATTCCTTTTCAGTTGTAGCATAATTTCTTTGAGCGGCTGATACGTCTCCGACGTATCGATAATTTCTTCTGTTCCATGCCACATTATTGATGATATCTACGTGTTTTATGCATAGTTTATGTCGTATTTATGCATTTTCCGGCACTAACCTATTAACGAGATGCCGAAGAGCCAGTTGTTGTTTTCTGCTGTTTTTGGTTTCAGAAATCCTAGTAAGGAAATATTCTCGGAATTGGACGAAATCAACGCCCGGGGTCCTATTTTTGCACGAAGCTTCCGGAAGTCCGAGGAGTAAACGAAGTGGGGCCACGAGGCGACGACACGCCAGGGCGGCGCGGCCCAGGTGCTGGCCGCGCGGCCCTGTTGTGTGGGTCCCTCGTGACCCTCCCGAGGCTGCCCTTCCGCCTACTTAAAGCCTTCGTCGCGAAACCCCCAGTACCAAGAGCCACGATACAGAAAACCTTACTGAGCCGCCGCCGCCAATCCCATCTCGGGGTATTCTGGAGATCACCTCCGGCACCCTGCCGGAGAGGGGATTCATCTCCCGGAGGACTCTTCACCGCCATGGTCGCCTCCGGAGTGATGAGTGAGTAGTTCACCCCTGGACTATGGGTCCATAGCAGTAGCTAGATGGTTGTCTTCTCCTCATGTGCTTCATTGTCGGATCTTGTGAGCTTCCTAACATGATCAAGATCATCTATACGTAATACTATATGTTGTGTTTGTCGGGATCCGATGGATAGAGAATACTATGTTATGTTAATTATCAATCTATTACCTATGTGTTGTTTATGATCTTGCATGCTCTCCGTTATTAGTAGAGGCTGCGGCCAAGTTTTTGCTCTTAACTCCAAGAGGGAGTATTTATGCTCGATAGTGGGTTCATGCCTCCATTAAATGCGGGACGAGTGACGAAAAGTTCTAAGGTTGTGGATGTGATGTTGCCACTAGGGATAAAACATTGATGCTATGTCTAAGGATGTAGTTATTGATTACATTACGCACCATACTTAATGCAATTGTCCGTTGCTTTGCAACTTAATACTGGAAGGGGTTCGGATGATAACTCGAAGGTGGACTTTTTAGGCATAGATGCATGCTTGGATAGCGGTCTATGTACTTTGTCGTAATGCCCAATTAAATCTCACTATATTTATCATGTCATGTATGTGCATTGTTATGCCCTCTCTATTTGTCAATTGCCCGACTGTAATTTGTTCACCCAACATGCTTTTATCTTATGGGAGAGACACCTCTAGTGAGCTGTGGACCCCGGTCCTATTCTTTACATCGCATACAATCTATCGCAACAATTGTTCTTTACTTGTTTTTCGCAAACAATCATCTTCCACACAATACGGTTAATCCTTTGTTACGGCAAGCCGGTGAGATTGACAACCTCAGCTGTTTCGTTGGGGCAAAGTACTTTGGTTGTGTTGTGCGGGTTCCACGTTGGCGCCGGAATCCCTGGTGTTGCGCCGCATTACATTCCGCCACCATCAACCTTCAACGTGCTTCTTGGCTCCTCCTGGTTCGATAAACCTTGGTTTCTTTCTGAGGGAAAACTTGCTACTGTTTGCATCACACCTTCCTCTTGGGGTTCCCAACGGACGTGTGTCAACTGCACGCATCAAGGCTGTTTTCTGGCGCCGTTGCCGGGGAGATCAAGACACGCTGCAAGGGGAGTCTCCACAATCCAATCTCTTTACTTTGTTTTTGTCTTGCTTTATTTTATTTACTACTTTGTTTGCTGCACTTAAACAAAACACACAAAAAATAGTTGCTAGTTTTACTTTATTTACTGTCTTGCTTTCTATCTCAAAAACACACAAAAATTAGTTACTTGCATTTACTTTATCTAGTTTGCTTTATTTACTACTGCTAAAATGAGTAATCCTGAAGTTGAAGTTCGTTCGTTTAAGCAACAAGGGGGAGAATGTTTAAAAGATGCTTGGTATAGAATTAGTGATGCTCATAGTAGGTGCACTAAGAAACACTCCACCACTATCCTACTCGGGAATTTTTATGTTGGTATCTCTAGTTGGAATAGATATGTTCTTGATTGTCTCGCGGGAGGTAACTTCCTAGGCGCTCCCGCTTTAGAAGCTAGTTGCATTATTGAGAGTTTATTTGGAACACCACCTGTTAATGAAACTAAAATTGAAACCTCTCTTGAGGATGTTATGAAAAAATTGGAAACCATAGAGAAAAAATTTCCGAGTGTTGAAACTAAATTGGAGATGTTACTTGATAAAACTGATGAACTTGATAAATCCTTAGGAGGAATTGATGAAAGAATTAGTGTCCTAGGAACTTGTGTTGTCCATGATGATCAAATCAATAGGATTGGTGAACTTGAAAAAGCTATGGGAACCTTGGGTTCAACCTTTTCATCTATAAAGTTTAGAGAAAAAGCTTATGTGGGTAAGGAGCAAAAGTTTATGTATGTCTCTAAAGTGCCTAAACCAAAGAAATATTATTATAGGCCTAAAATTGACAAAGCCCTTAGTACCACTACAGATGGGGGAGCTTATGATATCAATGCTTCATCTCTTGATAACGCTTGATTTACACTTTCTGCGCCTAGCTGAAAGGCGTTAAAGAAAAGCGCTTATGGGAGACAACCCATGTTTTTACTACAGTATTTTTGTTTTATATTTGAGTCTTGGAAGTTGTTTACTACTGTAGCAACCTCTCCTTATCTTAGTTTTGTGTTTTGTTGTGCCAAGTAAAGTCTTTGGTAGTAAAGTTCATACTAGATTTGGATTACTGCGCGATTACTGATTTCTTTGCTTGTCACGAATTTCGACCTGCCTCTCTGTAGGTAGCTCAGAAAATTAAGCCAATTTACGTGCGTGATCCTCAGATATGTACGCAACTTTCATTCAATTTGGGCATTTTCATTTGAGCAAGTCTGGTGCCTCAATAAAATCCATCTTTACGGACTGTTCTGTTTTGACAGATTCTGCCTTTTATTTCGCATTGCCTCTTTTGCTATGTTGGATGAATTTCTTTGATCCATTAATGTCCAGTAGCTTTATGCAATGTCCAGAAGTGTTAAGAATGATTGTGTCACCTCTGAACATGTTAATTTTTATTGTCCACTAACCCTCTAATGAGTTGTTTCGAGTTTGGTGTGGAGGAAGTTTTCAAGGATCAAGAGAGGAGAATGATGCAATATGATCAAGGAGAGTGAAAGCTCTAAGCTTGGGGATGCCCCGGTGGTTCACCCCTGCATATTTTAAGAATACTCAAGCGTCTAAGCTTGGGGATTCCGAAGGCATCCCCTTCTTCATCGACAACATTATCAGGTTCCTCCCCTGAAACTATATTTTTATTCCATCACATCTTATGTACTTTGCTTGGAGCGTCTGTTTGTTTTTGTTTTTGTTTTTGTTTGAATAAAATGGATCCTAACATTCATTGTGTGGGAGAGAGACACGCTCCGGTTGTTGCATATGGACAAATATGTCCTTAGGCTTTACTCATAGTATTCATGGCGAAGGTTGAATCTTCTTCGTTAAATTGTTATATGGTTGGAATCGGGAAATGCTACATGTAGTAATTCTAAAATGTATTGAATAATTTGATACTTGGAAATTTTTGTGCTCATGTTTAAGCTCTTGCATCATATACTTTGCACCTATTAATGAAGAAACACCTAGAGCTTGCTAAAATTTGGTTTGCATATTTGGTCTCTCTAAAGTCTAGATAATTTCTAGTATTGAGTTTTGAACAACAAGGAAGACGGTGTAGAGTCTTATAATGTTTACAATATGTCTTTTATGTGAGTTTTGCTGCACCGGTTCATCCTTGTGTTTGTTTCAAATAACCTTGCTAGCCTAAACCTTGTATCGAGAGGGAATACTTCTCATGCATCCAAAATCCTTGAGCCAACCACTATGCCATTTGTGTCCACCATACCTACCTACTACATGGTATTTCTCCGCCATTCCAAAGTAAATTGCTTGAGTGCTACCTTTAAAATTTCCATTCTTTACCTTTGCAATATATAGCTCATGGGACAAATAGCTTAAAAACTATTGTGGTATTGAATATGTACTTATGCACTTTATCTCTTATTAAGTTGCTTGTTGTGCGACGATAACCATGTTCCTGGGGACGCCATCAACTACCCTTTGTTGAATATCATGTGAGTTGCTATGCATGTCCGTCTTGTCTGAAGTAAGGGAGATTTACCACTAGTTGAATGGTTAGAGCATGCATATTGTTAGAGAAGAACATTGGGCCGCTAACTAAAGCCATGAATCATGGTGGAAGTTTCAGTTTTGGACATATATCCTCAATCTCATATGAGAACATTAATTGTTGCTACATGCTTATGCATTAAAGAGGAGTCCATTATCTGTTGTCTATGTTGTCCCGGTATGGATGTCTAAGTTGAGAATAATCAAAAGCGAGAAATCCAAATGCGAGCTTTTTCCTTAGACCTTTGTACAGGCGGCATAGAGGTACCCCTTTGTGACACTTGGTTAAAACATGTGTATTGCGATAATCCCGGTAATCCGAGCTAATTAGGACAAGGTGCGGGCACTATTAGTATACTATGCATGAGGCTTGCAAATTGTAAGATATAATTTACATGATACATATGCTTTATTACTACCGTTGACAAAATTGTTTCTTGTTTTCAAAACCAAAGCTCTAGCACAAATATAGCAATCAATGCTTCCCTCTGCGAAGGGCCTTTCTTTTACTTTTATGTTGAGTCGAGTTCACCTATTTCTCTCCACCTCAAGAAGCAAACACTTGTGTGAACTGTGCATTGATTCCTACATACTTGCATATTGCACTTGTTATATTACTTTACATTGACAATATCCATGAGATATACATGTTATAAGTTGAAAGCAACCGTTGAAACTTAATCTTCCTTTGTGTTGCTTCAATACCTTTACTTTGATTTATTGCTTGATGAGTTAACTCTTATGCAAGACTTATTGATGCTTGTCTTGAAAGTACTATTCATGAAAGTCTTTGATTTATGATTCATTTGTTTACTCATGTCATTACCATTGTTTTGATCGCTGCATTCATTACATATGCTTACAATAGTATGATCAAGGTTATGATGGCATGTCACTCCAGAAATTATCTTTGTTATCGTTTACCTGCTCGGGACGAGCGAGAACTAAGCTTGGGGATGCTGATACGTCTCCGACGTATCGATAATTTCTTATGTTCCATGCCACATTATTGATGATATCTACATGTTTTATGCATACTTTATGTCGTATTTATGCATTTTCCGGCACTAACCTATTAACGAGATGCCGAAGAGCCGATTCTTGTTTTACGCTGTTTTTGGTTTCGGAAATCCTAGTAAGGAAATATTCTCGGAATTGGACGAAATCAACGCCCGGGGTCCTATTTTTGCACGAAGCTTCCGGAAGTCCGAGGAGTAAACGAAGTGGGGCCACGAGGCGACGACACGCCAGGGCGGCGCGGCCCGAGGCTGGCCGCGCGG
Organism: Lolium rigidum; assembly: GCF_022539505.1. Classification (NCBI taxonomy): domain Eukaryota; kingdom Viridiplantae; phylum Streptophyta; class Magnoliopsida; order Poales; family Poaceae; genus Lolium; species Lolium rigidum. The sequence continues at coordinate 242,011,895 of NC_061513.1, forward strand.
CCCTGTTGTGTGGGTCCCTCGTGACCCTCCCGAGGCTGCCCTTCCGCCTACTTAAAGCCTTTGTCGCGAAACCCCCGATGCGAGAGCCACGATACGGAAAACCTTACCGAGACGCCGCCGCCGCCAATCCCATCTCGGGGGATTCTGGAGATCACCTCCGGCACCCTGCCGGAGAGGGGATTCATCTCCCGGAGGACTCTTCACCGCCATGGTCGCCTCCGGAGTGATGAGTGAGTAGTTCACCCCTAGACTATGGGTCCATAGCGGTAGCTAGATGGTTGTCTTCTCCTCATGTGCTTCATTGTCGGATCTTGTGAGCTGCCTAACATGATCAAGATCATCTATCTGTAATACTATATGTTGTGTTTGTCGGGATCCGATGGATAGAGAATACTATGTTATGTTAATTATCAATCTATTACCTATGTGTTGTTTATGATCTTGCATGCTCTCCATTATTAGTAGAGGCTCTGGCCAAGTTTTTGCTCTTAACTCCAAGAGGGAGTATTTATGCTCGATAGTGGGTTCATGCCTCCATTAAATGCGGGACGATGACGAGAAAGTTCTAAGGTTGTGGATGTGTTGTTGCCACTAGGGATAAAACATTGATGCTATGTCTAAGGATGTAGTTATTGATTACATTACACACCATACTTAATGCAATTGTCTGTTGTTTTGCAACTTAATACTGGAAGGGGTTCGGATGATAACTCTGAAGGTGGACTTTTTAGGCATAGATGCATGTTGGATAGCGGTCTATGTACTTTGTCGTAATGCCCAATTAAATCTCACTATATTTATCATGTCATGTATGTGCATTGTTATGCCCTCTCTATTTGTCAATTGCCCGACTGTAATTTGTTCACCCAACATGCTTTTATCTTATGGGAGAGACACCTCTAGTGAGCTGTGGACCCCGGTCCTATTCTTTACATCGCATACAATCTCTTGCAATAATTGTTCTTTACTCGTTTTCTCGCAAACAATCATCTTCCACACAATACGGTTAATCCTTTGTTACGGCAAGCCGGTGAGATTGACAACCTCATCTGTTTCGTTGGGGCAAAGTACTTTGGTTGTGTTGTGCAGGTTCCACGTTGGCGCCGGAATCCCTGGTGTTGCGCCGCATTACATTCCGCCACCATCAACCTTCAACGTGCTTCTTGGCTCCTCCTGGTTCAATAAACCTTGGTTTCTTTCTGAGGGAAAACTTGCTACTGTTTGCATCACACCTTCCTCTTGGGGTTCCCAACGGACGTGTGTCAACTGCACGCATCAGCGGCATCAAGAGTTTTGCTAGCATAATGAATAACATTCAATTTCTTATCTACTCGCTGTCCAAGAACAACGCCTACAGCAAAATCACTAGCATCACACATAATCTCAAAAGGTAAATTCCAATCAGGAGGTTCAACTACAGGAGCAGTTGTTAAGGCTTTCTTTAGAGTTTCAAAAGCTTCCTTACAATCATCATCAAAAACAAAAGGTACATATTTTTGAAGTAGATTAGTAAGAGGCTTTGAAATCTTAGAAAAGTCTTTAATAAATCTCCTATAAAACCCAGCATGACCAAGAACACTACGAATACCTTTAACATCCCTAGGATAGGGCATCTTCTCAATTGCTTCAACTTTAGCTCTATCAACTTCAATACCTCTCTCGGAAATTTTATGTCCCAATACAATTCCTTCATTAACCATAAAGTGGCACTTCTCCCAATTAAGAACAAGATTAGTTTCTTCACATCTCCGCAATACTTTATCAAGGTTTCGCAAGCAATTATCAAAAGAATTCCCATAGACAGAAAAATCATCCATGAATACCTCTACAATATTCTCGCAAAAGCCATGAAAAATAGCGGACATGCATCTTTGAAAAGTAGCAGGAGCATTACATAAACCAAAAGGCATACGCCTATAAGCATAAGTTCCATAGGGACAAGTGAAAGTGGTTTTCTCTTGATCTTTAGTTTTAACAGCAATTTGTGAAAACCCAGAATAACCATATCAAGAAAGCAAAAATGAGTATTTTTAGACAACCTTTCTAACATTTGATCAATAAAAGGTAAAGGGTAATGATCTTTCTTAGTGACTTTATTAACTTTTCGATAATCAATGCACATTCTATACCCTACAACTACTCTTTGAGGGATGAGCTCATCGTTATCATTAGGCACAACAGTCATTCCTCCTTTCTTAGGAACACAATGCACATGACTAACCCATCTACTATCAGCAATAGGATATATAATACCAGCTTCAAGAAGTTTTAATACCTCATTCCTTACCACATCCTTCATCTTCGGAATTAGACGACGCTGATGTTCAACAATAGGCTTTGCATCATCTTCCATATTGATAGCATGTTGGCAAATAGAGGGAGAAATCCCCTTCAAGTCATCAAGAGTGTAGCCAATAGCTCCTCGGTGTTTCTTCAATATTTCCAATAACCTTTCTTCCTCAATATCTGAAAGCTTAGAACTAATAATAACAGGATATATTTTCTTATCATCAATATGAGCATACTTAAGATTATCAGGCAACGGTTTTAAATCAAAAACAGGATCTTCCTTTGGTGGTGGTGTTGTACCAAAATCTTCAACCGGCAAGTCATGTTTTAGAATAGGTTGACGAAGGAAAATTTCATCAAGCTCATTTCTTTCTTCCCTAAAGACTTCACTCTCACTATCCTCCAAATGTTGCTGCAAAGGATTATTAGGAGCAAGAGCAATAGACGCACACCTGTTCAACTCTAAAATCATTATTAGGCAAATCAGCTTTATAAGGAGTTTTGGCAAATTTAGAGAAATTAAACTCATAAGATTCACCAACAAATTTAGTCATAATTTTTTCCTTCTTGCAATCTATAACAGCTCCACAAGTATTTAGGAAAGGTCTACCAAAAATAATAGGACAATACTTACTAGCGACGAGAACCAAGTACCAAAAAGTCAGCAGGATATTTAATCTTACCACATAGAACTTCCACATCTCGAACAATACCAATAGGAGAGATAGTTTCTCTATTAGCTAGACGAATAACCACATCAATATCTTCAAGTTCACAAGAACCAATTTCATGCATGATCTCCGTATAAAGCTCATAAGGAATGACACTAATACTTGCACCAATGTCACATAAACCATAATAACAATGATCGCCAATTCTAACAGAGAGCATAGGAACACTGGCTTTCCTAGACTTATTAGGATGCGAAACAATATTAGAAGCATCTTCACAGAAAATAATATGACCATCTTCTACATTTTCAGTCACAAGATCTTTAATTATTGCAACAGCGGGTTCAACCTTTATTTGTTCTTCAGGATCTATAGGTTTCTTTGCACTTTTATTAACCGCACTAGATATAACAGAGTACTCCTTCATTTTAGCAGGGAAATGAGTTTTTTCAATATAAGCTTCAGGAAGAATATGATCAACGGTTTCAATTATAGCACATTTATTTATAGATGAATCAATTTTATCTTTATATGGTTCATGATACTTATCAAAATTCTTCCTAGGCAATTCAAAGTGAGAGGCAAAAGCTTTATAAAATTTTGCAACGACTTGAGAATCAAGACCATAAGTAGCACTCATATTACGAAATTTATCAGTATCCATAAAAACTTCAATGCATTTATAATCATAGTTTATACTTGACTCTCTATCTTTGTCGTTCTCCCATCCTTCAGTATTCTCCTGGATCCGATCAAGAAGGTCCCTTTTAAACTCTTCTTTGTCGCGTGTAAATGATCCAGAACAAGAAGTATCCGAGCAAAGTCTTATCTTGAAAAGACAATCTTGCATAGAAATTATCAATAATAATATTACCGGGAAGCTCATGAATGGGGCATTTGAGCATTAAAGACTTCAATCTCCCCCAAGCTTGGGCAATACTCTCTCCATCATGAGGCCAGAAATTATATATGCGGTTCCGATCTTTGTGAATTTCACTTGGAGGATAGAATTTGGAATAAAATAAAGGCACAATGTCCTCCCAATCAAGAGAATCCCTATTCTTCGAGCAATTTATACCAGATGCTGCTGCTTTACCGGACAGCGATATAGAGAATAGTTTCTTCCTAACTTCATCCATAGCGATACCTGCACATTTGAATAACCCGCATAATTCATGTAAAAACGAGTAAATGATCACCGGGATGGATAGTTCCATCCCCTTCATAGCGGTTATCCACAACACGTTCAATAATTTTCATAGGTATTTTGTATGGAACCTCTTTCTCACCTGGCGCCTCATCCACTACCTTTGCAGTAGTAGTAGATTTTCCAAAGAGGAATTCAAGAGAAGACCCCTCCATAATGAATTATAGCAGCAAGTAGAAATAAAAATCAGCACGTACAGTAAAGGTTTCCCTTACCAATTCCACTTACCAATAGCGCTTCACTCCCCGGCAACGGCGCCAGAAAATAGTCTTGATGACCCACAAGTATAGGAGGTGTATCGCAGTACTTTCGATAAATAAGAGTGTCGAACCCAACGAGGAGCAGAAGGTGTTGACAAGCAGTTTCGATGAAGGATTCACTGTAAATGCTCACGGACAAGTATTCGGGGGTTTTAGTATAGCGAGATGAATAAAGTACAAGTAAGTAAAATGCGAGAGTAATAATTGCAGCGAGTGGCCCAATACTTTTTAGCACAAAGGACAAGCCGGTTTGTTTACTTATAATGACCAAACGTTCTTGAGGACACACGGGAATTTAGTCTAGTGCTTTCGCTTCATATAGCTGATTAATCTTCATTGTTTTGATAAGTGTTGTGTGGGTGAACCTATGCTAATGCACCGCCCTTCCTAGGACTAATACATACTTGTGATTATACCCCTTGCAAGCATCCGCAAATACAAGAAAGTAATTAAGATAAATCTAACCACAGACCTTAAACTCGAGATCCTGCTATCCCTCCTGCATCGATATACCAACGGGGGTTCAGGTTTCTGTCACTCCGGCAACCCCGCAATTAGCAAACGAATACAAGATGTATTCCCCTAGGCCCATAAATGGTGAAGTATCATGTAGTCGACGTTCACATGACACCACTAGAAGAATAACACCACAACTTAAATATCATAACATTGAATACTAACCAACATAATTCACTACTAACATTTAGACTTCACCCATGTCCTCAAGAACTAAACGAACTACTCACGAGACATCATATGGAACATGATCAGAGGTGATATGATGATGAATAACAATCTGAACATAAACCTTGGTTCAATGGTTTCACTCAATAGCATCAATAACAAGTAGAAATCAATACCGGGAGAGTTTCCCCTATCAAACAATCAAGATCCAACCCTAATTGTTACAGCGGTGACGAGGTGCAGCGGTGGAGATGGCGATGATGATGATGATGATGATGATGGAGATGATGGTGCTGATGATGGAGATGATGTCCAGCTCGATGACGATGACGATGGCGTCGATTTCCCCCTCCGGGAGGGAATTTCCCCGACGGATTTCATCCTCCTCTGGTGTTTTCCGCCCCGCAGAGGAAGTTGTGACTCTTCGCGACTATCCTCTGGAGCTTAGGTTTTCGGGACGAAGAAGTACGCGAAGGATAGGAGGCCAGAGGGGGCTGTGGGCCCCCTCCCCACATGGCGGCGCGGCCAGGGCAGGGCCCGCGCCGGCCTATGAGGGGGGCACATGGCGGCCCTCCTCGGCTCCTCATTTTGGCTACCTCCGTCTTCTGAAAAAATAAGATTTTCAGTATAATTCCCGTCAATTGTTGATCTTCCAAAATATTGCATTCTGACGGTGCTTTTTCCAGCAGAATCCTGACTCCGGTGCGCGATTCTCCAATAATCATGAAACATGCAAAATAGATGAAATAACATAAATATCATCCCTAAATATGAAATATATCAATGAATAACAGTAAATTATGATATAAAATATTGATGCAAAATGGACGTATCAGCCGCCGCCAATCCCACCTCGGGGGATTCAGGAGATCGCCTCCGGCACCCTGCCGGAGAGGGGAATCATCTCCCGGAGGTCTCTTCATCGCCATGATCGCCTCCGGATCGATGTGTGAGTAGTCCACCCCTGGACTATGGGTCCATAGCAGTAGCTAGATGGTTGTCTTCTCCTCATTGTGCTATCATGTTAGATCTTGTGAGCTGCCTATCATGATTAAGATCATCTATTTGTAATGCTACATGTTGTGTTTGTTGGGATCCGATGAATGTTGAATACTATGTCAAGTTGATTATCAATCTATCATATATGTTGTTTATGTTCTTGCATGCTCTTCGTTGCTAGTAGAGGCTCTGGCCAAGTTGATACTTGTAACTCCAAGAGGGAGTATTTATGCTCGATAGTGGGTTCATGCCTCCATTGAATGCTGGAACAGTGACGAGAAAATTCTAAGGTTGTGGATGTCTTGTTGCCACTAGGGATAAAACATCGATGCTTTGTCTAAGGATATTTGTGTTGATGACATTACGCACCATACTTAATGCAATTGTCGGTTGTTTGGAACTTAATACTGGAAGGGGTTCGGATGATAACCTGAAGGTGGACTTTTTAGGCATAGATGCATGTCTGGATAGCGGTCTATGTACTTTGTCGTAATGCCCTGATTAAATGTCATAGTACTCATCATGATATATGTATGTGCATTGTTATGCCTTCTTTATTTGTCAATTGCCCAACTGTAATTCGTTCACCCAACATGCTATTTATCTTATAGGAGAGACAACACTAGTGAACTGTGGACCACGGTCCATTCTTTACATCTGGAATACAATCTACTGCAATACTTGTTCTTTACTGTTCTTCGCAAACAATCATCTTCCACACAATACGTTTAATCCTTTGTTTACAGCAAGCCGGTGAGATTGACAACCTCACTGTTACGTTGGGGGAAAGTACTTTGATTGTGTTGTGCAGGTTCCACGTTGGCGCCGGAATCCCTGGTGTTGCGCCGCACTACACTCCGCCACCAACAACCTTCACGTGCTCCTTGACTCCCTACTGGTTTGATAACCTTGGTTTCTTACTGAGGGAAAACTTGCTGCTGTGCGCATCACACCTTCCTCTTGGGGTTCCCAACGGACGTGTGTCTTACACGCGCAATCAAGCTCTTTTTCTGGCGCCGTTACCGGGGATCGAAGAAAAGTACACCACAAAGATTTTCAACTCCCACGTCAACAGCTCTTTTTCTGGCGCCGTTGCCGGGGAGATCAAGACACGTTGCAAGGGGAGTCTCCCACATCCAATCTCTTTACTTTGTTTTTGTCTTGCTTTACTTTATTTTATTTACTGCTTTGTTTGCTCTTATATCAAAAACACACAAAAAAATTGTTGCTAGTTTACTTTATTTACTGTCTTGTTCTCTATATCGAAAACACAAAAAATTAGTTACTTGCATTTACTTTATTTATCTTTCGTTTATTTCATCATGTTTCCTCCTAAGTACACTCTAAAAGACATACCGGTAGGACGTGGGTCTATCATTGGAAAAGATAATATAAAAGACTTTTTCACTCATGTTAGTACAGTTGAAGATTTTGAAGATAGACACTTGGTAGAACTTGCTCCTACTTATGAAATTGCTGTTGCTTCTTTAGTACACATGTTGGAAACTAAATTTGTTAATCTCAATCCTATAATTCAACATATGTTTCTTACACTCGTGATATGGAGGAAGGAGAAAAGAAAGATTTTGTCTTAGAAACCCTTCTTAAAGAATTTGGTGGTGTAGCAAGAGAGGCTAGAAAAGTCTTTATTAAATATAAGATGCTTCGCTCTTATACCAACTTTGCTAGTACCCTTGAAAAAATGGAAAAAAATAGATTAAAGTACACTAATAAAGTTAATTGTGAAGGGGAGATTAAGACAACATACCTTGTAAGCTCCTAGGAATGCATGAAGCTCTAGAAAATAACTATGGTTGGCTTGTCCCTGAAAATTTGTTTGATGAGAATAGCAAGCCTAAGAGTAATGAAAAAGGAGCCTCTGAAACTTACATAGATAAGATACAATGCATAGTTGAGAAAACTCCAAACCCCTCTGTTGATGCTTCATCTCTTAACAACACTTGATTCACACTTTCTGCGCCTAGCTGAAAGGTGATGTCTACGGGTGCTTCTATTCTTGTAGACAGTGTTGGGCCTCCAAGAGCAGAGGTTTGTAGAACAGCAGCAAGTTTCCCTTAAGTGGATCACCCAAGGTTTATCGAACTCAGGGAGGAAGAGGTCAAAGATATCCCTCTCATGCAACCCTGCAACCACAAAGCAAGAAGTCTCTTGTGTCCCCAACACACCTAATAGGTGCACTAGTTCAGCGAAGAGATAGTGAAATACAGGTGGTATGAATAAATATAAGCAGTAGTAATGGCGCCAGAAAAGTGCTTGCTGGCGTGTGGTTGATGGTGGTAATATTGCAGGAAGTACAAATGCAGTAGAACAGTAAAACAAGCAGCGATAGCAGTATTTAGGAACAAGGCCTAGGGATCATACTTTCACTAGTGGACACTCTCAACATTGATCACATAACAGAATAAATAGATAGATGCTAGACTCTACACTCTCTTGTTGGATGATGAACACCACTAACTGTGTAGGATTACACGAACCCTCAATGCCGGAGTTAACAAGCTCCACAATATTCAATGTTCATGTTTAAATAACCTTAGAGTGCATGACAGATCAACATAACCAAACCAAGTACTAACATAGCATGCACACTCGTCACCTTCACACTACGAAAGGAGGCATAGATCACATCAATACCATCATAGCAATAGTTAACTTCATAATATACAAGAGATCACAATCATAGCCTACGCCAAGTACTACACGATGCACACACTTGTCACCATTACACCGTGCGGGAGGAATAAACTACTTTAATAACATCACTAGAGTAGCACATGGATAAATTGTGATACAAAACACATTGCAATCATAAAGAGATATAAATAAGCACTTCACTATGCCATTCATAACAGTGAATAAGTATTCTATGAAATATAGCCTAAGAGACCCACACGGTGCACACACTGTCACCTTTACACACGTGGGACAAGGAGTCTCCGGAGATCACATAAGTAAAACCCACTTGACTAGCACAATGACATCTAGATTACAAGCATCATCATATGAATCTCAATCATGTAAGGCAGCTCATGAGATTATTGTATTGAAGCACATAGGAGAGAGATGAACCACATAGCTACTGGTATAGCCCCGAGCCTCGATGGAGAACTACTCCCTCCTCATGGGAGACAACAGCGTTGATGGAGATGGCGGTGGTGTCGATGGAGGAGCCTTCCGGGGGCACTTCCCCGTCCCGGCGGCGTGCCGGAACGGAGACTCCTGTCCCCCAGATCTTGGATTCGCGATGGCGGCGGCTGCGGAAGGTTTTCTCTCGGTTTCGTCGAACGTGTCGAGGTTTTTAGGTCGGGGACCTTTATATAGGCGAAGAGGCGGAGTCGGAGGGTCGACGAGGCGACGACACACTAGGGGCGCGGCCAAGGCCTGGGCCGCGCCACCTCGTCGTCCGGGGCCCACGGGGCCCTCCTCCGGCGGCTCTCGGGTGTTCTGGAAGCTTCGTGGAAAAATAGGATGTCTGGGCGTTGATTTCGTCCGATTCCGAGAATATTTCCTTACTAGGATTTCGGAACCAAAAACAGCGAAAAACAACAAGCGGCCCTTCGGCATCTCGTCAATAGGTTAGTTCCGGAAAACGCATAAATATGACATAAAGTATGCATAAAACATGTAGATATCATCAATAATGTGGCATGGAACATAAGAAATTATCGATACGTTGGAGACGTATCAGCATCCCCAAGCTTAGTTTCTGCTCGTCCCGAGCAGGTAAACGATAACAAAGATAATTTCTGGAGTGCCATGCCATCATAACCTTGATCATACTATTGTAAGCATATGTAATGAATGCAGCGATCAAAACAATGGTAATGACATGAGTAAACAAATTAATCATAAAGCAAAGACTTTTCATGAATAGTACTTTCAAGACAAGCATCAATAAGTCTTGCATAAGAGTTAACTCATAAAGCAATAAATCAAAGTAAAGGTATTGAAGCAACACAAAGGAAGATTAAGTTTCAGCGGTTGCTTTCAACTTATAACATGTATATCTCAATGATAGTTTGTCAATGCAAAGCAATATAACAAGTGCAATATGCAAGTATGTAGGAATCGATGCACAGTTCACATAAGTGTTTGCTTCTTGAGGTGGGAGGAAATAAGTGAACTGACTCAACATAAAAGTAAAAAAGAAAGGCCCTTCGCAGAGGGAAGCATTGATTGCTATATTTGTGCTAGAGCTTTGGTTTTAAAAACAAGAAACAATTTTGTCAACGGTAGTAATAAAGCATATGTATCATGTAAATTATATCTTACAAGTTGCAAGCCTCATGCATAGTATACTAATAGTGCCCGCACCTTGTCCTAATTAGCTCGGATTACCGGGATTATTGCAATACACATGTTTTAACCAAGGGTCACAAAGGGGTACCTCTATGCCGCCTGTACAAAGGTCTAAGGAGAAAGTTCGCATTTGGATTTCTCGCTTTTGATTATTCTCAACTTAGACATCCATACCGGGACAACATAGACAACAGATAATGGACTCCTCTTTAATGCATAAGCATGTAGCAACAATTAATGTTCTCATATGAGATTGAGGATATATGTCCAAAACTGAAACTTCCACCATGATTCATGGCTTTAGTTAGCGGCCCAATGTTCTTCTCTAACAATATGCATGCTCTAACCATTAAATGAGTGGTAAATCTCCCTTACTTCAGACAAGACGGACATGCATAGCAACTCACATGATATTCAACAAAGAGTAGTTGATGGCGTCCCCAGGAACATGGTTATCGCACAACAAGCAACTTAATAAGAGATAAAGTGCATAAGTACATATTCAATACCACAATAGTTTTTAGGCTATTTGTCCCATGAGCTATATATTGCAAAGGTAAAGAATGGAAATTTTAAAGGTAGCACTCAAGCAATTTACTTTGGAATGGCGGAGAAATACCATGTAGTAGGTAGGTATGGTGGACACAAATGGCATAGTGGTTGGCTCAAGGATTTTGGATGCATGAGAAGTATTCCCTCTCGATACAAGGTTTAGGCTAGCAAGGTTATTTGAAACAAACACAAGGATGAACCGGTGCAGCAAAACTCACATAAAAGACATATTGTAAACATTATAAGACTCTACACCGTCTTCCTTGTTCTTCAAACTCAATACAAGAAATTATCTAGACTTTAGAGAGACCAATTATGCAAACCAAATTTTAGCAAGCTCTATGTATTTCTTCATTAATAGGTGCAAAGTATATGATGCAAGAGATTAAACATGAGCACAACAATTTCCAAGTATCAAATTATTCAAGACATTTTAGAATTACTACATGTAGCATTTCCCGATTCCAACCATATAACAATTTAACGAAGAAGATTCAACCTTCGCCATGAATACTATGAGTAAAGCCTAAGGACATATTTGTCCATATGCAACAGCGGAGCGTGTCTCTCTCCCACACAAGCATGTATTTATTCAAACAGAAACAAAAACAAAAGCACACAGACGCTCCAAGTAAAGTACATAAGATGTGGCCGAATAAAAATATAGTTTCAAGAGAAGGAACCTGATAATTTGTCGATGAAGAAGGGGATGCCTTGGGCATCCCCAAGCTTAGACGCTTGAGTATTCTTGAAATATGCAGGGGTGAACCACCGGGGCATCCCCAAGCTTAGAGCTTTCACTCTTCTTGATCATAGTATGTCATCCTCCTCTCTTGACCCTTGAAAACTTCCTCCACACCAAACTCAAAACAAACTCATTAGAGGGTTAGTGCATAATCAAAAATTCACATATTCAGAGGTGACACAATCATTCTTAACACTTCTGACATTGCACAAAGCTACTTGGACATTAATGGAACAAAGAAATTCATCCATCATAGCAAAAGAGGCAATGCGAAATAAAAGGCAGAATCTGTCAAAACAGAACAGTCCGTAAAGACGGATTTTATTGAGGCACCAGACTTGCTCAAATGAAAATTCTCAAATTTAATGAAAGTTGCGTACATATCTGAGGATCACGCACGTAAATTGGCATATTTTTCTGAGCTACCTACAGAGAGGCAGGTCGAAATTCGTGACAGCAAAGAAATCTGTTTCTGCGCAGTAATCCAAATCTAGTATGAACCTTACTATCAAAGACTTTACTTGGCACAACAATGCACAAAACTAAGATAAGGAGAGGTTGCTACAGTAGTAAACAACTTCCAAGACTCAAAATAAAAAAAAAAATTACTGTAGCAAAATAAACACATGGGTTATCTCCCAAGAAGTTCTTTCTTTATAGCCATTAAGATGGGCTCAACAGTTTTAATGATGCACTCGCAAGAAATAGTAGTTGAAGCAAAAGAGAGTATCAAGAGGCAAATTCAAAACAAATTTAAGTATAACATGCTTCCTATGCATAGGAGTCTTGTAAATAAACAAGTTCATGAAGAGCAAAGTAACAAGCATAGGAAGATAGAACAAGTGTAGCTTCAAAAATTTCAGCACATAGAGAGGCATTTTAGTAACATGAAAATTTCTACAACCATATTTTCCTCTCTCATAATAACTTTCAGTAGCAACATGAGCAAACTCAACAATATAACTATCACATAAAGCATTCTTATCATGAGTCTCATGCATAAAATTATTACTCTCCACATAGGCATAATCAATTTTATTAGTAATAGTGGGAGCAAATTCAACAAAATAGCTATCATCAAATATAGGAGGCATATTGTAATCATAATCAAATTTATCCTCCATAACAGGTGGCACCAAAAGGCTACTATCATTATAATCATCATAAATGGGAGGCAAAGTATCATCAAAGTAAATTTTCTCCTCAATGCTTGGGGGACTAAAAATATCATGCTCATCAAAACCAGCTTCCCCAAGCTTAGAATTTTCCATATCATTCGCAACAATGGTGTTCAAAGCGTTCATACTAATATGTTCCATGAGTTTTTTAATTTTCGGATCAAACCATCCATGTCTTAAATCAGGAAATAGAATAAGAAGCTCATTGTTGTCCATTATGCCAAACTAGTGTAAACAAGAACAAAAAGATGCAATTGCAGGATCTAAAGGAAATAGCTTCGAGCACACACACAACGGCAACAGAAAAGTAATTTACCTGGGACCGGAGTATGAGTGCCTTTTACCTTTCCTCCCCGGCAACGGCGCCAGAAAAGTGCTTGATGTCTACGGGTGCTTCTATTCTTGTAGACAGTGTTGGTCCTCCAAGAGCGAGAGGTTTGTAGAACAGCAGCAAGTTTCCCTTAAGTGGATCACCCAATGTTTATCGAACTCAGGGAGGAAGAGGTCAAAGATATCCCTCTCATGCAACCCTGCAACCACAAAGCAAGAAGTCTCTTGTGTCCCCAACACACCTAATAGGTACACTAGTTCAGCGAAGAGATAGTGAAATACGAGGTGGTATGAATAAATATAAGCGAGTAGTAATGGCGCCGGAAAAGTGCTTGCTGGCGTGTGGTTGATGGTGGTAATATTGCAGGAAGTACAAATGCGATGAGAACAAGTAAAACAAGCAGACGATAGCGATATTTAGGAACAAGGCCTAGGGATCATACTTTCACTAGTGGACACTCTCAACATTGATCACATAACAGAATAAATAGATAGATGCTAGACTCTACACTCTCTTGTTGGATGATGAACACCACTAACTATGTAGGATTACACGAACCCTCAATGCCGGAGTTAACAAGCTCCACAATATTCAATGTTCATGTTTAAATAACCTTAGAGTGCATGACAGATCAACATAACCAAACCAAGTACTAACATAGCATGCACACTCGTCACCTTCACACTACGAAAGGAGGCATAGATCACATCAATACCATCATAGCAATAGTTAACTTCATAATATACAAGAGATCACAATCATAGCCTACGCCAAGTACTACACGATGCACACACTCGTCACCATTACACCGTGCGGGAGGAATAAACTACTTTAATAACATCACTAGAGTAGCACACAGATAAATTGTGATACAAAACACATTGCAATCATAAAGAGATATAAATAAGCACTTCACTATGCCATTCATAACGGTGAATAAGTATTCGTGAAATATAGCCTAAGAGACCCACACGGTGCACACACTTGTCACCTTTACACACGTGGGACAAGGAGTCTCCGGAGATCACATAAGTAAAACCCACTTGACTAGCACAATGACATCTAGATTACAAGCATCATCATATGAATCTCAATCATGTAAGGCAGCTCATGAGATTATTGTATTGACGCACATAGGAGAGAGATGAACCACATAGCTACCGGTACAGCCCCGAGCCTCGATGGAGAACTACTCCCTCCTCATGGGAGACAGCAGCGTTGATGGAGATGGCGGTGGTGTCGATGGAGGAGCCTTCCGGGGCACTTCCCCGTCCCGGCGGCGTGCCGGAACGAGACTCCTGTCCCCCGGATCTTGGCTTCGCGGTGGCGGCGGCTCCGGAAGGTTTTCTCTGGTTTCGTCGAACGTGTCGAGGTTTTTAGGTCAGGGACCTTTATATAGGCGAAGAGGCGGAGTCGGAGGGTCGACGAGGCGACGACACACTAGGGGGGTGCGGCCAAGGCCTGGGCCGCGCCACCCTGTCGTCTGGGGCCCACAGGGCCCTCCTCTAGCGGCTCTCGGGTGTTCTGGAAGCTTTGTGGAAAAATAGGATGCTGGGCGTTGATTTCGTCCGATTCCGAGAATATTTTCTTACTAGGATTTCTGGAACCAAAAACAGCGAAAACAAGAATCGGCCCTTCGGCATCTCGTCAATAGGTTAGTTCTGGAAAACGCATAAATATGACATAAAGTATGCATAAAACATGTAGATATCATCAATAATGTGGCATGGAACATAAGAAATTATCGATACGTTGGAGACGTATCAAAAGGCGTTAAAGAAAAGCGCTTATGGGAGACAACCCATTATTTTACTTCTGCACTTTTGTTTTATATTTGAGTCTTGGAAGTTGTTACTACTGTAGCAACCTCTCCTTATCTTTATTTTATTGCATTGTTGTGCCAAGTAAAGTCTTTGATAGTAAAGTCAATACTAGATTTGGATTACTGCGCAGGAACAGATTTCTTGCTGTCACGAAATTGAGCCGCCCCGTTTGTAGGAAATTTAAAAAATCTGCCAATTTACGTGCGTGATCCTCAGATATGTACGCAACTTTCATTCAATTTGGGCATTTTCATCTGAGCAAGTCTGGTGCCTCTAAAGAATTCGTCTTTACGGACTGTTCTGTTTTGACAGATTCTGCCTTTTATTTCGCATTGCCTGTTTTGCTATGTTTGATGGATTTCTTTGCTCCATTAACTTTCAGTAGCTTTGTGCAATGTCCAGGAGTGTTAAGAATGATTATGTCACCTCTGAATATATGAATTATGCACTGACCCTCTAACGAGATTGTTTTGAGTTTGGTGTGGAGGAAGTTTTCAAGGGTCAAGAGAGGAGGATGATACAATATGATCAAGAAGAGTGAAAAGTCTAAGCTTGGGGATGCCCCCGTGGTTCATCCCTGCATATTTTAAGAAGACTCAAGCATCTAAGCTTGGGGATGCCCAAGGCATCCCTTCTTCATCGACAACTTATCGGGTCACCTCTAGTGAAACTATATTTTTATTCCGTCACATCTTATGTGCTTTACTTGGAGCGTCTGTTTGTTTTTGTTTTTGTTTGAATAAAATCGGATCCTAGCATTCCTTGTTTGGGAGAGAGACACGCTCCGCTGTTTCGTATGAACACATATGTTCTTAGCTTTATCTTTAATGTTCATTGCGAAGGTTGAACTACTTCGTTCATTGTTATATGGTTGGAAACAGAAAATGCTGCATGTGGTAAATGGTATAATGTCTTGAATAATGTGATACTTGGCAATTGTTGTGCTCATATAGATCATGTTTAAGCTCTTGCATCATGTACTTTGCACCCATTAATGAATAACTACATAGAGCTTGTTAAAATTTGGTTTGCATGATTAGTTTCTCTAGAGTCTAGATATTTTCTGGTTAAGTTGTTTGAACAACAAGGAGACAATGTAAAGTCTTATAATGCTTACAATATGTTCATATGTGAGCTTTGCTGCACCTTTTATACTTGAGTTTGCTTCAAACAACCTTGCTAGCCTAGCCTTGTATTGAGAGGAATTATTCTCGTGCATCCAAATCCTTGAGCCAACAACCATGCCATTTGTGTCCACCATACCTACCTACTACATGGTATTTCTCTGCCATTCCAAAGTACACTACTTGAGTGCTACCTTTAAAATTCTATTCTTTGCCTTTGCAATATATAGCTCATGGGAAAAGTAGCCTTAAAAACTATTGTGGTGAAGAATATGTACTTATGTGTCTTATTTCTTAATAAGTTGCTTGTTGAGCGGTAACCATGTTTCTGGGGATGCCATCAACTTTTACACCTTTGTTGCATATCATGTGAGTTGCTATGCATGTTCGTCTTGTCTGAAGTAAGGGCGATTTTCATGATCAAATGGTTTGAGTATGCATATTGTTCGAGAAGAACATTGGGTCGCTAACTAAAGCCATGAATCATGGTGAAAGTTTCAGTTTGGACAACTAATCCTCAATCTCTTATGAGAATTTTAATTGTTGTTGAATGCTTATGCATTAAAGAGGAGTCCATTATTTGTTGTCTATGTTGTCCCGGTATGGATGTCTAAGTTGAGAATAATCAAAAGCGAGAAATCCAATGCGAGCTTTCTCCTTAGACCTTTGTACAGAGCGGCATAGAGGTACCCCTTTGTGACACTTGGTTGAAACATATGCTATGCAATGATAATCCATGTTAATCCAAGCTAATTAGGACAAGGTGCGAGCACTATTGGTATACTATGCATGAGGCTTGCAACTTATAAGATATCTTATACATAACACATATGCTTTATTACTACCGTTGACATAATTGTTTTTTGTTTTCAAAATGAAAAGCTCTAGCACAAATATAGTAATCCATGCTTCCTCTTGCGAAGGGCCTATCTTCTACTTTATTGTTGAGTCAGTTTACCTATTCTTTCTATCCCAGAAGCAAACACTTGTATCAACTGTGTGCATTGATTTTTACATGTTTACCTATTGCACTTGTTATATTACTTTGTGTTGACAATTATCCATGAGATATATATGTTAAAGTTGAAAGCAACCGCTGAAACTTATATCTTCCTTTGTGTTGTTTCAATGCCTCTACTAAGAATTTATTGCTTTATGAGTAAACTCTTATGAAGTCTTATTGATGCTTGTCTTGAAAGTATTATTCATGAAAAGTCTTTGTTATATGATTCATTTGTTTACTCATTATCTTCATCATTGCTTCGAATCGCTGCATTCATCTCATATGCTTTACAATAGTATTGATCAAGATTATGATAGCATGTCACTTCAGAAATTATCCTTGTTATCGTTTACCTACTCGAGGGCGAGTAGGAACTAAGCTTGGGGATGCTTGATACGTCTCAAACGTATCTATAATTTCTTATATTCCATGCTACTTTTATGATGATACTCACATGTTTTATACACATTATATGTCATATTTATGCATTTTCCGGCACTAACCTATTGACGAGATGCCGAAGAGCCGATTCGTTGTTTTCTGCTGTTTTTGGTTTCAGAAATCCTAGTAAGGAAATATTCTCGGAATTGGACGAAATCAACGCCCAGGGTCTTATTTTTCCACAAAGCTTCCAGAAGACCGAGGGAGATACGAAGTGGGGCCACGAGGTGGCGACACAACAGGGCGGCGCGGCCCAGGTCTTGGTCGCGTGGCCCTGGTGTGTGGGCCCCTCGTGATGCCCCCTGACCTGCCCTTCCGCCTACTTAAAGCCTTCGTCGCGAACACCCCAGCACCGAGAGCCACGATACGGAAAACCTTCCAGAGACGCCGCCGCCGCCAATCCCATCTCGGGGGATTCAGGAGATCGCCTCCGGCACCCTGCCGGAGAGGGGAATCATCTCCTGGAGGTCTCTTCATCGCTATGATCGCCTCCGGATCGATGTGTGAGTAGTCCACCCCTGGACTATGGGTCCATAGCAGTAGCTAGATGGTTGTCTTCTCCTCATTGTGCTATCATGTTAGATCTTGTGAGCTGCCTATCATGATCAAGATCATCTATTTGTAATGCTACATGTTGTGTTTGTTGGGATCCGATAAATATTGAATACTATGTCAAGTTGATTATCAATCTATCATATATGTTGTTTATGTTCTTGCATGCTCTTCGTTGCTAGTAGAGGCTCGGCCAAGTTGATACTTGTAACTCCAAGAGGGAGTATTTATGCTCGATAGTGGGTTCATGCCTCCATTGAATCCGGGACAGTGATAGAAAGTTCTAAGGTTGTGGATGTGCTTGTTGCCACTAGGGATAAAACATCGATGCTTTGTCTAAGGATATTTGTGTTGATTACATTACGCACCATACTTAATGCAATTGTCTCGTTGTTTGCAACTTAATACTGGAAGGGGTTCGGATGATAACCCGAAGGTGGACTTTTTAGGCATAGATGCATGCTGGATAGCGGTCTATGTACTTTGTCGTAATGCCATGATTAAATCTCATAGTACTCATCATGATATATGTATGTGCATTGTTATGCCTTCTTTATTTGTCAATTGCCCAACTGTAATTTGTTCACCCAACATTTGTTTATCTTATGCGAGAGACACCACTAGTGAACTGTGGACCCTGATGGCGTGTAACTCACACGTTCGTTGGGAACCCCAAGAGGAAGGTATGATGCGCACAGCAGCAAGTTTTCCCTCAGAAAGAAACCAAGGTTTATCGAACCAGGAGGAGCCAAGAAGCACGTTGAAGGTTGATGGCGGCGGGATGTAGTGCGGCGCAACACCGGAGATTCCGGCGCCAACGTGGAACCCGCACAACACAACCAAAGTACTTTGCCCCAACGAAACAGATGAGGTTGTCAATCTTACCGGCTTGTCGTAACAAAGGATTAACCGTATTGTGTGGAAGATGATTGTTTGCAGAGAAAACAGATAAAACAAGTATTGCAGACAGATTTGTATTTCAAGTATTAAAGAATGGACCGGGGTCCACGAGTTCACTAGAGGTGTCTCTCCCATAAGATAAAAGCATGTTGGGTGAACAAATTACAGTCGGGCAATTGACAAATAGAGAGGGCATAACAATGCACATACATGTCATGATAAGTATAGTGAGATTTAATTGGGCATTACGACAAAGTACATAGACCGCCATCCAACCGCATCTATGCCTAAAAAGTCCACCTTCGAGTTATCATCCGAACCC
>NC_061513.1:242031395-242055121 GCF_022539505.1 Lolium rigidum
CCACCATGGCCGCACTCCTCAAGGGTGCCCTAGCCGGCGCCCCTCTCCCCAAACCCTAGCGGTCTCTCTCCTCCACCACATCCCGCACGCTTAAGCGAAAGCTCAGCCGGATTTCTCCACCACCACCGGCACCACGCCGTCGTGCTGTCGGATTCAAGAGGAGCTACTACTTCCGCTGCCCGCTGGAACGGGGAGGTGGACGTCGTCTTCATCAACAACCGAACGTGTGACCGAGTACGGAGGTGCTGCCCGTTCGTGGCGCGGAAGCGATCGTGATCAAGATCTTCTACGCGCTTTTGCAAGCGGCAAGTGAACGTCTACCGCAGCAACAAGAGCCTCATCTTGTAGGCTTTGGAATCTCTTCAAGGGTGAGACTCGATACCCCCTCGTTGCTACCGTCTTCTAGATTGGATCTTGGCTTGGATTGCGTGTTCGCGGTAGGAAAATTTTTGTTTTCTATGCAACGTTATCCTACACAACTAGGGATATGAACTATGTTAGTCATACCTTAGCTAGACTTGGTAGCATGTCTAGATGCTCCAAGACTTGGGTCCGGGAGGGACCAAACATTATTAGAGACTGCGAGAAACCGAACAAATAATTTAAATAAATGTAAGAAAATAATTGTATATTTTTTTGGAAGGATGGCATTTGAAATTTTGAACACATGACGATAAGTATGTTCAAACATGCATTTTTGTGCTTAAATCTCACACATCAAACTGTAGTACACCAAGCTGCTGCTTTGTAGCATATTAGGTGGAGCTTACATAGTTACACCGGGGAAGAAAGTTATTTTGGCGTAGACTACAATTGTGTCTTGCATAAAGCATATGCTAACCCATGAAAACACACCATCCAGTTGTTCACATGTCAATGAAATTAAAAATTGACAAAACACATTCGCAGATCTGTAAAAGAGAATAATATCCAAGCCACCTATATCATCCAATGTATCGAAGAAGCATCTTGCAGCTATTCCAGTATAGTCATTTCAGAAATAGTTTATGTCAATGAATGTGCATATATTATTCACCGCTTTGTTTTCGCAATTGGTATGTGATAATATGAAGATATCAATTGTACATAGGTCAATGAGGAAATGTTTAGAAACCTCTATTAAAAACCTCTAAGCATCCGTATGTCACTCTGATTCCATCATTTAAATTCCCTGAGTGTGTGTCCGTGTGTATTAAAACCTACACATCCATTTGAAATTAAATTCCACACAAAATAAAATAATTGAAATTGTGTTAATCTCTGTAGAAATAATTTCATGTTTCCTTGTGTAAACAGCAAGCAAAATGTATAACCGTCATAATTCAATAGGAAATATTCAGACAGTCCAATTTTATGCACTGAAATTTATTGGATTGTTGTCATGCCCACTTTCCAGAGAATAATGTATCTTAGACAATCTATATGCAAATGAAAATATGAGTATCAGGTCAATAATATTAGGCAGAACTGTACACATTTTGAAACAACATAATTCCTACATGTGGCGATTATATTAAAATTCTTACAGGAAGCATTGAGAAATAAACATGGAATAGTGCTACTTAATTGTTGAATTTGGTGCTTTTGTCATGTCCGCGAGGGTTAACAGAAGTAGCATATTGGGTAGAATAAGCACATCAAAATTAATCCTAGGTCACTGAACTACTGAGTAGGATAAGCATAGATAATTGGTTTAAATGAGGAAATAATAAAAACATACAAAAATAAGAGGAGAGTTGGTTGATAAAAGATGCTTCAAGGCTTTTTGATTTATACCTGCCATACGCTGGGATATTTGCTAGAGCAGACCATGTAAAAGAGTAAGGCCTCATTTGATCAAACTGTATTGTAGTAACCTCAAGAAATAGCCTTGTGCCAAACTCAGCTGTGTCAATTCCAATAATCAGAAGTTGGTTTATGCGCTGAAACATATTGTGTCGGTTATCTGGATCTCGTCAAGAATGCTTGTAGCCCCTTGTGTAAATATAAAACACTGCTCAACACAGCATTCTGCCGTTGAGCCTCAAAAGCAAAACTGGTCAAGTAAAATTGAACTTCCTTTTGTATCAGAAAAAGGATTGTGCCTGAAAGATCAACAATGAAGGAGCCGCTGGGTTCCCTCTCCAAAGAATATCATAAGCGCAGATTATGAAACAACACTGTTTATACTCTGGTAAGTAATCACATCACCTCCATTTTCCACTCCTCGTCAGATCTAAAGAGGAAATAAACAACCAAGACATGCAACAACAAAAACATATGCAGATTTCTTGTGCAAACTCAAAGGGCAGGCCACGGATGGCCATTGATAT
Source organism: Lolium rigidum (assembly GCF_022539505.1). Lineage (NCBI taxonomy): Eukaryota > Viridiplantae > Streptophyta > Magnoliopsida > Poales > Poaceae > Lolium > Lolium rigidum. The sequence goes on from NC_061513.1 coordinate 242,033,708, forward strand.
GCATGCAGGCAATTGTCCTGAGTCCTGAGTCTTGATGGTGCCATGCCATTAACCACTGAAGTACAGACGTGTATATAGCTAGCCTTCAAGGGAAACTGCGTATGATGCCACCAGAAGCAAGGACGGATTTGCAGAGAACCTCATCAAGTGGGAGAACAAATCGATCAAGGACTGACCACATACCTAACCCAGCTAGCACAAAATACAGAGAGATATACCTTTTGCTGACGAGGAGATGTCGACTAAAACCGGATATGGAGAAAGGAATCATCAAGCAGCATGAGAGAGAAATCATAATCAAGTGACACTGGAGTCACATTGCAACAAATTGATCTGAGCTTCAAGGAGAAAACGAACCGGATCAAATCAAAAAGAAGACCTGACACACAAGTCTACGTACAACGAACGAATCCCGGCGCTCGCCTGAGCCCCCTGTGTACATCGCGATCATGCCGATGGATGCTATAAGGAGTGGGTGGGGGGAGGATAGCGATAGTGGGGAGGGGAAACGATGGTTTCCATAGGAGTACAACTCATCAATTCAGATTCGATTAAATCTACCACCCCTTGTGACGGAATGGCAATGGGCAGCCGAAGGGAAGCAGAGAGGCGTTTCTGTAATGCAATTGGAAGAGGAGGCGATCGGTCTGAAAGTTAAGGAGTCATCAACGAACGGGGCAGCCGCACTTGTCTGCATGGGATGACGTGGAGGTGAGATGTGATGTGGTGGGCCTGCTGAGGTGGCATAGCTGCATGTTTAGAGAAATAGGTTAGTGGGGATGAACTATTTAGTTATATAGGATGCTTGTAACCAGAATCAAACTTCTTTGCCTTGATTAATATATTTCAATTCACAAAAAACTAGTATTATTATTTTCTATATATTTTATGGAAACCTGACTTTCAGAGTGAAAGTAAAATTGAATTTATTAAAATCCTTTGAAATACATCAAGTTCAATTTTAGATTCGCTCATGTAGAAATACGTAGAAGCACGTAGGTTCAACGGAACCCATTTTACTTTGCGGGCCAAAAAACCATATTTCTGGACCTCCAAAAATTCCAAATGATTTTTTTTGCATGTAGATGATGCACATATGTACATGCATGCCATTTTTCATACCCAAATTTGAAAGTATGTAGCTTAGACAAAAATGACAAGTTTCAGATAAACAATCTAAAGAAAACTTCCACTTCCTGAAATATTTGTAACTTAGTGGTTGGTAAACTATGTAACTTTGTGAAAGAGTAAGTTTAATCGGGTTCCATAGTATCACTCGTGGGAAGTAAAAGAACCATGAAATCAATATCACAAGTGCATTTTAGATTACAACTATTTTTTTTTTGACAGACCATACAGAAATTGCATATGCCAATCAATCTTTGCTAGCAAGGGAAACAATGCACAATCTGAGAGCTTTCCCATGAAGCTTGGTGTCTACATGAGAACTTTCCCATGAAACTGGTCTAGCACATACAGAACTTTCCCATGAAGCTGGTCTAGTACATATAGAACTTTCCCATGACGCTGGTTAGAACTCTCCCAATCCAGCGGCAGCTTGACGTCTACATGAGAACTTTCCCACGAAGCTGGTCTAGAACACCAACTTGACCAACAAGACACCAATATGGCTTGGACACAGGCCACTGGTTTCTCTTTCTCTTCCGAGTCATATTCCGAGTCATACGGCTTGGCATCTTGGAAGTCTCCAAGCATTCCAAGTCAAAAGGGTCTTCAGTGTGGGCCCTGTCAACAAGACCACTGGTCGAACTTCTTCCTATCAGATTAGCCGCTTTGGACAAAATTTTTAGAATCTCCGTCCGTGGTAGAAAAGGAGTTGTTTGACTTTCATCATAAAAATTCATGCCAACGAAACAACCATCCAAACAAATAAGGGGGCCTCCAATCCCAGCCTTCTTGATTTGACAAGTGGACAAAAGAAGATCTTCACAATCAAGATCCAAACTCTGCTGTCGAGCAGCCAAATGCTTGTTTTTGCGCTGAGTAACAACATTGTATTTGCCCTTCACTTCACCCATTGAGGCCATCAATAATCCGTGAGCTCCTTTAGGGGCACGCCCTATAGCTACTACCTGAGTATTTCTAGACTCCCTGCCACTGAAGATATCTACTGGAGAAATAGGAGTACTAAGATCATATTGTAGACGGACAATGGCAATATTGTAATTTAGATGATAGAATTCCAATGTCCCCTCCGCACGGTGATCTGGTGGGAGAAATACCTCAATGCTCAAGTTCCCATAAATCTGGCCATCATCACCAGTCCTAACCAAACTGGCCGAAGTAAGGACGAATATAAGGAGGCCTGTGCAAGCAAAATACCTAATCTTTCTTTTTCCGTGGATATGGAATGAAGCAATTGAGACAACACTTTGGGATATTTTCTCAAGGACATCTTTTCCAAATTGCTTCCAGATAAGCTCCTCCCCCTCATAACGGTAAGGGAAATCAAAAGGATAACCATCCCAATAATGAAATTGACCGAAATACTCTTCAAACCTACCAACCAATCTACCATTGAGCTCAAACACAAGTGGTGGTGGCAGGGGATAGCCCAAGGATTGAAGAATCTTAGATCTTACCACACATCCTGAAGGGATGACTGTCTTTACACCATCAGGCAAAGAATATCCATGGAAGTGGGATGTTTCTTGGTTAGCGAAGAAAGACGCTGCAACCATTCATGAAGCATCTTTGTTGGTAAGAAGGTGGTCTTTTCTTTACAATATCCGAGTGATAAGCCCGGCAATGTGTCCGAGATCCACCACGGCCAAAGTATATAAGCTGGCCCTCCAAGTCCAATCTACTGTTATCTTACAATTGGCTGACACAAGGCACTGTAGTACGAAAACGAGGATGAGAACATTTTGCCCCCATCAAAGTGCCATTGGTTGCATAGCCAATTGCAAATAGCTTACTATTGCGTGTGCCTTTGGGCAGATCCACATGATTACAGGTATCCATAGTGTAGACACATTTGAGGCTAAAGGAGGTGACCATAGCAATATTTTCATCATATAATCCCAAAAACCCATGGAGAGTTGCATTATCTTGAGTACGCAATTCAATCCTCAAGTTATCATCACTGGTTCTGTTCTCATTAAATTTGTGGGCCAAACGTGCTTGTGGTCACAAATATTCTATGGTGATCTCGTATATTGTCATGCCAGTGGCGTACAGCTGCTCCCGAGCATGCATATACCATCACTTTTTCATTGTACAAAGCAATTGAGACAACACCAAGTCTCAAGTGTGAAGCTGAAATTTTCGCATGGCTGTCTGTGTCACCAAATGTTTCACTTGCTTCAGCTCGTGGTTCCGTAATATCATCACTAGCTTCAGCGTGTGGCTCCATAATGTCCCAACTAGGTGCTGCTTGTGGCTGCATAATGCGCGACTAGCTGCTTGTGGCTCCATAATGTCACGACTAGGTGGTGCTTGTGGCACCATAATCTCATAAGTAAGTACTGCTTGGCGACTAGGTCCTGCTTGTGGCTCCATAATATCACGACTAGGTGGTGCTTGTGGCACCATAATCTCATCACTAGGTCCTGCTTCCATAATCTGGCGACTAGGTCCTGCTTGTGGCTCCATAATCTGGCAACTAGGTCCTGCTTGTGGCTCCATCATGTCACCACTAGGTCCTGCTTGTTGTTCCGTAATCTCATCACTAACTTCAGCTTGTGTTTTCTTATTCTCATCCATATACTCATCCATGAAGCGCTTGTTCTCAGCTTCATACTCCTTTCTCATAATTTCTTCAAATCGCCACTTCTTTAAAACGGCATCCGTCGCGATAAATTTCTTCCACCAATTGCTGTCCTTCGCAATGGACTCGTCGGCTCACGCTTGTGGCTCCATAATCCTTCAGATGAAGCAGTTTTCCCAGTTGACCCCGTGCGCGGAGCGAGGAAGAGAGGGTGGCGTGGATAGCTGGGGCCAGAGCAGGGGCGGATCTGGAGGAAACGGGCGTCGCCGGGGCGGATCGGGAGGAAACGGGCGTCGCCGGGGCGGATCGGGAGGAAACGGGCGTCGCCGGGGCGGATCGGGAGGAAACGGGCGTCGCCGGGGCGGATCTGTTTTGCAGCCAAGGTGCCCTAGGAGTACAACTACTCCGTATTTGTGGGGGGATGCTGTACACCGACCTGGTCGGCGTGTACGGGGCACCGCACACCCCACCGACCAGGTCGGTTGGTTGGGCCGCGGCCCATTAGGAGGAGATAAGTTGTTTTCTTTTTTTGCTGTTAATAATTTTCTTTTTCAATATCTCACTTTAAAATAAAAAAATTCGGAGAATAAAATTTCAAAATCTATTCAGATTCGAATTTTTCGAAATTTAAAAAATATTCAGATTTTTATTTATTTTTTTTCGAAATTTGAACATTTTCGGATATGGACATAATTTAAATTTGAACATTTTTTAAAATTTGTAAATTTTATTTTTTCCAAAAGTTAACATTCTTAGTTATGAACAATTTTCGAATTTGAATATTTTTTCAAATTTGAACGCTTTATATATTTGAACGGATTTCAAATTTGAACGCTTTTATAATTTGAACATTTTTTTGTATTTGAATATTTTTCAAATTTGAACGGATTTCAAATTTGAACGCTTTTTTAATTTGAACATTTTTTGTATTTGAACGGATTTCAAATTTGAACGCTTTTTAATTTGAACATTTTTTGTATTTGAACGGTTTTCAAATTTGAACGATTTTTTAATTTATACATTTTTAAAATTTTGAACTATTTTCAAATTTGAAAATTTTCTGAATTTAAACTATTTTCAAATTTGAACAAAAATAAAAATAAACAGAAAAGAAAAGAAAAAAAGAAAAAAAGAAACCAAAAATAAAAAAGAAAAAAAGAAAGAAAAGAAAAGAAAAAGAAACAAAAAGAGAAAACGAGAAAAAGAAGAAGCTGGGCCGGCAAGTGGCCCATCTGCACCTGCGAGGGTGTGCGGCGCGCGGTAGCGGCCGACCTGGTCGGTGTATAGGATTTGGGAGGTGCTTTACACCGACCTGGTCGGTGGCGAGCGAGGAGCCGCACACCCTCAAGCAGTTGTTGGGCCCAGCCAACGATTCCGACCGATTGTTATTACGAAGCAGAAGGTGCACCGCTGGTCCGACGTGGCTTGATGGGCCCGGCCCAACAGCATCAGGTAACGTTTTTCTTTTTTCTGTTAATTTTTACAAGTTGAATATTTTTCAAATTTGAACAAATTTCTATTGTGAACAAATTTCGAATCTGAACAATTTTCGAATTTGAATCAATTTTAAATTTGAACAAATTTTAAGTTTGAACAATTTTTTATCTAAACTATTTTTAACTTTAAACAATTTTCAAATTTGAACATTTTTAAATTTGAACATTTTTTAAATTTGAACATATTTCAAATTTGAACAAATTTTAAATTTGAACATTTTTCAAATTTGAACAAATTTCTATTTTGAACAAATTTTCACTTTGAACAAATTCCAAATCAGAACAATTTTCGAATTTCCGAATATGGTCATTTTTCAAATTTGAATATTTTTTGAATCATAATAATTTTTGAATCTGAAGGAGAAAAAGAAATAGAAAAACCAACAGAAAAAAAACAAAAGAAAGAAAGAAAGAAGAGAACAGAAACGAAAAGAGGCAAATTCCCGAAAATGCTAATTAGGCCCGGCCCATATAGAGGTGTGCGGCGTCGGGTATACACCGACCTGGTCGGTGTATAGGATCCGCCGTATTTGTGATTGTAACTAGCGATCAGGGGGTCATCTCGTGCGTGCTCTGCAGAGGTTAGGGCCCGGCGGACCGAACGAGTTTTCTTTTCAGCAATGTCCCATGGGCCTTCTCTGTGGGACGTGGGACTGGCCCGGCCATAAGTTAAGTTGTATGGGCTTTGGGTCACAGGTTTCTTTACCAGTATTGTATTAAGAAAAGGAAGTCGATACATCGATGTTTCGCGTAATAGTACCACCTCGCTCCCTTGCATCGAGCCCTACCAGCCTATATACGACCTCCACAATTACGTTAGCAAGTTGATTGGAATCAACCAGACCCTCGGAATCCCGATGCGTTGATTGCTGGCTGCCAAGGTGTCAAATGAGGGGAAATATGTGGTTTCCTTTAAACAATTTTTTTTTGACCGGGCCTTTAAACAAAGATTGCCTTTGCATAGTGCACAATTTAAAGGAGAGAAGTGGCCTATATATGGATTAAACGATTGCTTGCATGCATGTGGCAGAATTAAAAGAGGTCCTCGAATGAGGGAAAATATGTGATTACACAATTCTTCAGAGCAAGAAGGTGAATCGATTGGATAAACCATAAATTAATATATTGCAACCAAAATTTATTAAAGCGTGGGATTAGTGATCTTCTGGACTTTTCTTTTGTGATTTTAAGATATTTCTTTCGCAAATTTACCAAAAGAATTGTTATTTGCATGTATACGTCTAAATTCGTTCGGCTTTAACAACGAACGGGCATCTTTACTATAATAATAAAGAAAACAAGGATTTTTGTTTGTCCGTCTATTTTTTCCCTTGATTTAGCTTGCAGAAATTACAACCCCGCCACTGGCAAGTTTAAAGAACACTCGTCATACCTCGAACAAACCCTCAAAAATGAACCATCGTGGCCGCCAACTTACTGGCCGCCATCCTCCAGCTGGTGGAACCGAACGGAGGTTGCATCGAACCCCCGCCCACTCTGCGCTCTCGCGTCCGATTATCCGTCCCCGCTTCCTCCGAATTTGATCGGCTACAACATCGCCGTCTTCCTGCTGCCGCCCTATCTCTCCCATGGAGCGCCGCCTACCAAGACCCCATGTCCTAGACGAAATTTAGTGTGGATTGAATCATCGGTGTACGGTGCCCAAGCAAAGGAGGTGGGGGGAGGGCTTCAGGAGAAGGCCGACGACAGAGGATTGGGCGGCATGGCGAGCGCCGGTCAGGGTGATGGAGCGGAGCAGGATCACCGACAGCTCACCTCGTTGATGTCGAACCAGAGAAAATTTGCAGCCGTAGCAACGCACGGGTCTTGTGCTAGTATCACTAAATCTGAGTTAAAATGAGTGAGATCCGATTTTTTTATGTCTTATGAGAATTCCACAAATCATTTTCTAATATCGTGTGACATAGTATCATGTGACACACGGATCTGGCACTACATAAGTCCAACACACTTTGTCAGGATTGGAAAATAAAGTTAAGGGCCTCTTTGATTCAAAGGATTATCGTGGGAAGTTTTGAGGATCCAAATCCTTGGATTTTTTTTCTATAGTGGTTGTTTGATTTGTAGGATTGAATTTCATATGATTATTTTTTCAATGAATCATTTGCACTACATTTGACAAGAAATTTAACATCCACTTGAACCTCTTGGTAAAAATTCTTTGTTTCTCTCATGCTCTGTGTATAAGAAAATTCCGTGGGATTGGTATGTGTCTATCATTGCAATCATGCGTTTTCCTATTCCAATTTTTTTGAAATCCTATGAATCAAAGAGACCATAAATGAGAAAAACATCGAGTATTACAAGAGCTTGGGGATAAAAAGAGTATCTCTTCCTTAGATCCGGGAAGACATGTTGAGCGAACTAGATTCTAAAAGTTTGGATTTACTCGAAGACAATTCTACGTTGACAAAGAGTTCAAATAGCCATTGTGTTTCTGTTTTGTCGAGTTCAAAATACCTCCTCCTAGAAAGGAGAGAGAAACGAATAGCCGAGAGCCCGAGATACTTGCACATGGAAAGGCCAAACCAGAAGATTAAAAAAAGAGCAAAAGGAACGGGCAAACCAGCTCGATAGTTTCGAGTCGATTTTGATTTTCGATCGTACGTTGGAACTGTGCTGGCGGTGTTGGCCTCCACCACAGGTGGAGCCCCGCCTGGGTCGGACCATCTATGCCGGCTCTCCTAGCCCATCACGGGTATCTGGCGGCGGCGACCTGCAGCCAGTGAGAGACATGCACGAGCGAGACAAGCAGAGAGACGCTGCGCGGCGAAGGATGGAGCCGACCGTAGCTACTGACGGCGGATTAATAGACTTTTCCTTAACTAAAAGGGTCAGTTGCAATAGTCACCTTTTGAATGTTGTTACTCTTCTAGATAGGGTTTACCGAAGAATTTTTTTTTTAGATAATTATCTTGGGATTAAATAATCCATGCAGAAAAACATTTCTCCAATAGGGAGATGCTGTAAATGGGGAATTACAACATGTGTACGTGTAGTACTTTTGTAGATGAAAGGCACTGCATGGCCAACTTAAAATTGATAAATCCAACCGACTCACAACTTTAAACATTTAGTGTTTATGTACTTTGCTTCGCCTCTATCTAGTCACCCTCATGTTTACATTTTATGGTGGAGGAAAACCAACATTAATATACATTCTCCATTATCCATGGATGGAGAAAGAGAACTTTTACCTATATTGTGTAAACCTTGTTTTCACATAGACCATCATGTAAGATGTGTTGATTAAACAAGCATCAACATCACTTAGAATTCGGAGTTTCTTACACACGAGGGCTGCAAATATTAGGAGTTTCAAATACATAGGGACTATATGTAATGTTCCGCATCTACTGCTGTTATCACCAGAATTTAACCGAGTCAGAGGTGGGCCGCAATCAAGATGGGCTTAAGGAAATATACATGGAGAATTATGTGAATCGGCCTGTTATGCTAAAGTTGGGCTTCATCGCCCTTGTATCTGTAAAATATTAGATTGCATCTTAGTTTAGAAAGTAGAATCTTACCCGTGCACGGTTTGGTGCGCGCCCACATTAGAAAGTCCCCTGGACTATAAATATGTACCTAGGGTTTATGGAATAAACAACAACTCACGTTCAACCCAAAACAAACCAATCTCGGCGCATCGCCAACTCCTTCGTCTCGAGGGTTTCTATCGGAGTAAGCGACATGCTGCCTAGATCGCATCTTGCGATCTAGGCAGCACTAAGCCACGTTGTTCATGCGTTGCTCGTCTTGAAGCGCTTTTGATGGCGAGCAACGTAGTTATCATAGATGTGTTAGGGTTAGCATTGTTCTTCGTTTAAGCATGCTTACGTAGTGCAACCCTTGCATATCTAGCCGCCCTCACACCTATCTCGGGTGTGGGGGCGGCACCCGCTTGATCATTATTTAGTAGATCTGATCCGTTACGATTGCTCCTTGTTCTACAAGGATTAGTTTAATATACGCAATAGTTAGGCCTTACAAAGGGGGAGGATCCGGTGGCACGTAGGGTGGCGTTCGCAAGTCCTAAACAGGATGTTCGAGGATCAACTTCATGTTGGTTTTTAGGCCTTGTTTAGGATCGGCTTACGAGCACCGTGCGTGGCCGCGAGGCCCAACCTGGAGTAGGATGATCCGATTATGCGGTGAAAACCCTAAATCGTCGTAGATCTCATTAGCTTTATCTTGATCAAGCGGGACCACCAAGTATTCGTGCACCCCGTACGAATCATGGGTGGATCGGCTCTTTGAGCCGATTCACGGGATAACTCGAGAGCCGATCGAGGCTCGTATTTAATGTTTACATGTATGCCACTGCGAGAAACTAAGCGAGGCATCCCCATCACCTTCTACGACCGAGGTATAGGTCGGGTGGCACGCCCTTGCACTTCGCATCGCCGCGTGTGACCGAGAAGAGCATTGCGGGCCGTCGCTCGGAGGGGTCTCAGCCCGGCCGCAGCTCTAGGCTCTTCCCGGCTCTACGGTGTTGACAAGGCCGCTGCCCGCCGGTGGGTTTTGGCGGTCAACACATTCCGCACGCCCGGTGGGACAATCGTCTACATCAACCACATCGCCATCTACATCCGAGATGGCGGACGGCACGCCGATCACCTACGAGGAGCTGCCGACGAGCTCAAGAAGCAATACAACGAGATCAAGGCCACCCTCGAAGCCGACCTCATCGGCTCTTTTCGGAGAACCCGTTCCCATGGCATCGAGATGGAAGGGATTCTCACCTCAAGGTGCACTCGATGGGATAGATCTCTACGCCCGTCGGAGGAACGCACCGGGGGCCTGCGGCGGGAGATCAACTACTTGGTGGCTCACTCGCTACACCGCCACTCGAGAACTTGGTCAACGTGTTGGAGCGTGTCGCTCTGCGCGTGATCCGAGGAGATCATGAGCCACCGGTACTCGCCGTCGGGACCAGCTCTCGGGACTCATCAAGGAGAGTTGCCATTCCGGTCCCGGTCCACCGCTGCCATATGCGTTGGCGGCACACTGCTGAAGTGCCGACTACACGGCATTCGTCGTCTACAAGATTGGTGGTGACCCTAGTGACTACCGGTTCTTGAGCGAGGCGCCTAAGGAGATCCCTCAAGGATACGCGTGCACGTATGTGCCGGATTGTGTGCTTGGGCACTCACAAACCAGGCCACAACATCGGGGACTCCGGCGAAGACGGGAGAAACGTCGGCAACGAGCTTGAGAAGCGGGCGTGGCTAACTAAGTACGCCACACCGACGAAACTCCCGAGCCCGGCTCCTGCGGTTGGCTCGAGGCTGGAAAAGCGAGACATGGCTGGCTAAGTACGCCACCCCGGCGAATCTTCGGAGTGCAACTCCTACAGCCGGCACGACGGATCAAATCAGTACCATGCGAGAGACCGGTTCGGCATGGTGCCGAAAGAAGAGCGATCGGCTATTCCAAGCCGTACCCGACGATTACGAGATGATCCCGCTGCCACCTAAATATCGGCTCCTGACTTCTCCAAATTCGGTGGATCGAGATGGCTCCAGCTCCATCGAGCACGTCGGCCGATATTTGGCTCAACTAGGACCGGCTTCGGTGTCGGATGAGCTACGCGTGAGGCTCTTCTCACGGTCCCTCACGGGATCGGCTTTCGGATGGTACACCTCTTTGCCGGCAAACTCCATCCAGTCTTGGAAGCAATTGGAAGAACGAGTTCCATATGCAATACCATTCGAAGCTTCCGAGTCTAGCATTGCCGATCTAGCACAACTACGTCGAAGCGCGGGGAAACGGTGACAGAGTACATCCAGCGCTTCGGGAATCTTAGGAACCGATGTTTTTCGGTTCGTATAAGCCGAAAAGGAAGCGATCGAGTTGGCGTAGCGAGGCCTTGCAACACAGCTCAAGGACATGGCCTCCCAAGCAGATTATCCCTCGTTGGCGCACATGGTTCGAAACTATCGGCATATGAACAGCGCCACCCGGACCTGTACCAAGACAAGTTCAAGCGTGCAGTAGTCATGGTCGATACAGAGGAAGATGAAGTGCCTGCGGGAGACCAAGAAGTAGCAGTGGCTGAATGGACTCGGGGAGGAACCCCCGTGTCCTGCAAATGGGTAAAGCCACCAGGGCCGCCCAGGGGATTTGATTTTGACGTGACCAAGACTGAACAAATCTTCGACCTCCTGCTCAAGGAGAAACAGTTGACGATTCCTGAAGGTCTCAAGTTCCCCACGGCGAAAGAGCTAAACGGAAAGCCGTACTGCAAATTCCACAACTCGCTCTCCCATGCCACCAACGACTGCAGGGTGTGGCGTCAGCACATCCAAGCGGCGATAGAGAAGGGGCGCCTAATTTTCAACCAGTACGCCATGAAGGTCGACACCCAACCCTTCCCCGCCGTTAACATGGTGGAAGTCACCTACCACGAGGGTTGCCAGCCGGGTCCCTCATTCGGCATCAACATGGTAGGACACCGGGAACCACTCGGCGAGAGATGGAGATGAGGGCAGCTGCTCTCATAGCAAGGATATAGAGGAGGCCGCTCCACGCGATCGGCTCCGTCATGATGGCAAGCGCTACGTCACGAGAGGGAGAGGTGAAGAATATAAGATATCGGCGACCCTCTCCGATCACCTTCTCAACAAATATGTGAGTCGAGTATGACCAACGCCGACGGTCCAATTATGATGATAGAGGAGATCGTCCGGCTAGAGAAGCCGAGAAGACATCGTCGGCGGGATCGCGATGAGGAGGAGCACGAGCGCTGTGCCACGGAAACATCAAGGGAGCAAGATGACAACGCCGGACATCTGGGACTGCCCCTTCTTCGGACACTTGCTGGGATTCGGGAATGAGCCGATTGCCCACAATCGGCAATTGCCCGAGAATGCAACAAGAAGAAGAAGGAGGCAGCCAACGTGTCCGTGTTCGAGCGCCTAGGGCCTCTCCCGCCACAAAGCAAACGCGCTGAGTCACCTCGTTGGGCAGATCTTGAGGATTCGGAAGACGAGGGAGAAGTAGAAGAAGACAGGTACCACCGGCCAAGGTGGTGCCACGACGGACTCAGCCGTTCCCAAAAGCGCAGGGTTCAGCGATTGCGCGGCCTGGAGGAAGCCGAAAGGTTATATCTGCATACGCTAAGAAAGGCACGGCCTGATCTGGCTGCAAAGGTTCAGCGAACCCTGGATGAAGAGGGTTGTCCACGGAAAATGGAGTGGCGCCCCAAACAAAGGAAAGCCGATGATGAGACATCGGCTGGCACAAACATGGTACTCGTCTTGCCGACAGAGCTTAGTGCTCCACGACTCTACGGTGCACTCAAGGTGGACGATAGCAAGCGCACCAACATGATAAAGTCAGAGATTGGGCTGGTTCTGTCTTCCGGCCTGAGCGAGTAGCAAGAGCACATCAATGAGCGAACATGGCGAGGCTGATCCTTGTGATCGGCCCCAAAAATTTATGAAGGGAACTTACAAAACCTTCACCGAGCAAGCAACGTGGAGGCCGATTCCAGCAATCGGCCAAAATTATCCTCACCCACCATTCTGCCTGGGTTCAACATGTTATCCAACGGAGCCGATACCATCAATTCTCTTGACAGAATCGGCTCGGGGGGCACCCAGGTAGATAAAATACGAGGATATGCAACGGAAGCATCTCATCTTCTGGTGATGGTATTGGAATATGGGGGCCGATGCAAAATTTTCGAGCACAGCCGATGCAGCAGGCATCGACTTAAGGATGTGGAAGCCGATGTGTGGCCATCGACTCAAGGGGGATAACTGTTATGATCAAAGGGTCAATGGAGCACAAAGAGAGATTTTTTATGAAGGAACTCCTCAATGGAGTAGTTTGGAGGCTCGGATCCTCTCTTCAAGAGCAATGCCACCAAAGGAAAGGAGCCGGTCTGGCCGGCAAGAGCCGAGGAAGCTCGGGGGGCAGCTCACCTTGAAGGCTCTCTGCTTTGAGAAGCCGATTTGTGTTCGAATCGGCTGGCTCTGCATAAGAAACTCCCTCAGACATGATCAAGACCAGGTCCAGACGGCTAATTTGCGTATCCTCGTCTCTGTTTTGCCTTGGCTGAGACTCGGGGGGCAACAGGCCTGGTAGATGCTCTATTGAGGAACCGATTGAAGTACCATCGGCTGATCTTCGTTGCAACCTTCTTCACAAAAACGATGAGCGCTCGCTAAGGAGTTGAAGAATAGAAGGATGAATGTCGAAGGACCGATGCGTTGCTATCGGCTCATTACACATTGGCAAAGGGGACGAATCGGCAAGGGCAGTAGAAGAGGGAATCGGCTCAATTAAACTCGAAGAAATCGGCAAAATCAAATTGGGGAACAGTTCTTCATTGATAGGCGAGATTTCTTACATAAAGAGCTAATTGCTCTCAAAAGGAAATACTAGGGGATACATTGCCCCATCTACTACTACTGGCCCTATTCTAGAAGTCCTATCTATGGGCCATCACTGCCCTCGTCGTCGCCGTCGTCGCCACTGTCGGCGCTGCTCCCGGCGGGCTCGTCGTCGCTCCAATGGCCGCCGACCGGGCCCTCGTTGTCTTCGTCTTCTTCGTCGGCGTCGTCCTCGTCGGCTGTCGAAATCGCTAAGGTTGCCCGGCCAAGGGCGAGAGCCGCTTGGCCGACGGCTCGTCGGAGGAGCTCTCGTCGCCGTCCTCCTCCTCCTCTTCCTCCTCCTTCACCCCCTCGGAGGAGGTGAAGTCATCCCGAGGAGAAGCGATCGGCATCGCTCTCCTCCTCCGATTCCCCGCCGGCGAGGAAGCGGAGGTCGCTCTCCCCATCCGTCGAGGACTTGTCGTCCTCGGACCAGATGGAGAAGTTGTGGTCTGGCTCCTCCCCGGCCGCAATGGCGCGGCGGGTGTTGGCCGCGTGGACCGCCGCCGCGTTGTACTCCGGCGTCGGCTCACGGGACGTGGAGGATTGGCTGGCGAGATCCGATGGGGCGGAGGAGGAAGAAGACATGGTGGCTGGGAGGGCTTTTGGAGTGCTAATGCGAAGGAGATACAAGGGAGAACTGTTCGAGAGCGGTTAAATCGAAGGAGGATATAGTGGAAATTCAATGCCACGGCGGTTTCCGAGGAAGTGATGCCTAAAAAAGAAAAAGAAAAACTGCCAGGTCACGCGGAGAAGTTGAGAAGGCAAGGCATCATCATGAGGGATACTGCGACGGTTCCGCCACGACATGACCCGACGAAGGAAGGCAGAGTGATTTTGGAATTACCAATTCCAAAACCAGGGGGGCATGTGTTATCACCAGAATTTAACCGAGTCAGAGGTGGGCCGCAATCAAGATGGGCTTAAGGAAATATACATGGAGAATTATGTGAATCGGCCTGTTATGCTAAAGTTGGGCTTCATCGCCCTTGTATCTGTAAAATATTAGATTGCATCTTAGTTTAGAAAGTAGAATCTTACCCGTGCACGGTTTGGTGCGCGCCCACATTAGAAAGTCCCTGGACTATAAATATGTACCTAGGGTTTATGGAATAAACAACAACTCACGTTCAACCCAAAACAAACCAATCTCGGCGCATCGCCAACTCCTTCGTCTCGAGGGTTTCTATCAGGTAAGCGACATGCTGCCTAGATCGCATCTTGCGATCTAGGAAGCACAAGCCCCACGTTGTTCATGCGTTGCTCGTACTGAAACGCTTTTGATGGCGAGCAACGTAGTTATCATAGATGTGTTAGGGTTAGCATTGTTCTTCGTTTAAGCATGCTTACGTAGTGCAACCCTTGCATATCTAGCCGCCCTCACACCTATCTCAGGTGTGGGGGCGGCACCCGCTTGATCATTATTTAGTAGATCTGATCCGTTACGATTGCTCCTTGTTCTACAAGGATTAGTTTAATATCCGCAATAGTTAGGCCTTACAAAGGGGGAGGATCCGAGTGGCACGTAGGGTGGCGTTCGCAAGTCCTAAACAGGATGTTCCGAGGATCAACTTCATGTTGGTTTTTAGGCCTTGTTTAGGATCGGCTTACGAGCACCGTGCGTGGCCGCGAGGCCCAACATGGAGTAGGATGATCCGATTATGCGGTGAAAACCATAAATCGTCGTAGATCTCATTAGCTTTATCTTGATCAAGCAGGACCACCAAGTATTCGTGCACCCCGTACGAATCATGGGTGGATCGGCTCTTTGAGCCGATTCACAGGATAACTCGAGAGCCGATCGAGGCTCGTATTTAATGTTTACATGTATGCCCTGCGAGGAAACTAAGCGAGGCATCCCCATCACCTTCCCGACCAGGTATAGGTCAGGTGGCACGCCTGCACTTCGCATCGCCGCGTGTGACCAGAAGAGCATTGCGGGCCGTCGCTCGGAGGGGTCTCAGCCAGCCGCAGCTCTAGGCTCTTCCCGGCTCTACGGTGTTGACAAGGCCGCTGCCCGCCGGTGGGTTTTGGCAGTCAACAACTGCATCTACTGGTTGGTAGAACTCATTGTTGTGAAATCATATTTGAGCGCGCCTACTGCTCATTCAAAGGCACACCGCACGTCAGTTCTCACATCGACCATTTCCTCCCGCCTTTACATAACTATATTTAGGTAATTAGGTGAGAGGACAACTATGTTTACTTCCATGAGCACGATATATACTTGGATCGGAAGAGAGCACAGTTGAGAGTTCATGTACTTAGACAATCACACCCACACCCAAACAAATAATTCCTTTGCTTAAAGGTCCGAGAGACAAGAACTTTCTATATAGGTTGGTTTAGATCTTGAGAATGAGAAGCATCAGGAAATGGGTTATTTGGAACATCTAGCCTTTGTGCGCTGCCTTTTGATCTGATGCTGTACGTGTTGGACATCTTCAAGGCTGAATTGCAAATGACTGCACTTTGCACTATGTAAATTCCTCTGGGCCATCTGATGCTGCTACAATCAGGATATTCACAGGTGTATATAAACCCGCTGTGTAAAAACATATTTCAAAATATCAAAAAAAAATCTGAAATAAAATTGCGCATGTACATCTAGACATTTTATGTTTATACACATGCTTTCGGGGAAAAAGAACATTTTTTATGTTCCATGTAAAAAAGACAATTTTTGATGTTCTAATATGACTATTCATGGAACATATTTTTTTTTGTCTTTTTTGCATAGGCCACGTAAAACGTTAGTTTCACCCGGAAACTTGCCAACATAGAATGTCCGAATGTACAAGTAAAATTTTATCTCAATTTTTTCTGACATTTTAAGTTTTATTTTTTTATCCATTTTAAATAATAGGTTCACATGCACTTATGTGCCGAAACACCACCTCCGCTACAATCGAGCTATATGTATATACTCATATAACATTTTGCATTCTATAAGGCCCACACACATTTTTAGTTTTGCTTTGATCATCGACTATACGAATGTTTTATGAATTATGCGCCCGAAAAATTGTACCTTTGTGAACTTATTTCGAACGTGAACTCAATAGTAGTATTATGTTCAATGGATTTTATGGAAATCCGAGTCTCAGAGCGAAAGTAAAATTGAATTTATTAAAATCCTTTGGAATACGTCAAATTCAATTTAGATTCACTCATGGGAAGTAAAAAAAAACACGAAATCGATATCAGAAGCGTATTTTAGGTTACAACTATTTGTGATTGTAGGGACAAATATTATTACTACTAAAACCGGGTTAAAATGAATGAGGTATGATTCTTTCTATGTCTTGTGAGAATTCCGCAAATCATTTTGTAAAATTTCGTTGACAAAGAGCTCAAACAGACATTTGTGTATGTACATAAAACACACGGTGCGTCTGCTTCGTCGAGTTCAAATACCTCCTCCTGGAAAGGAGAGGAACGAATAGCCGAGATATCAGATACTTGCACATGCAAAAGCCAAACCAGAAGATTTAAAAAGAGCAGAAGGATGTAGGAACGGGCAAACCAAACCAGCACGATAGTTTCGAGTCCATTTGGATTTTCGATCGTAGTACGTTCGAACCGTGCTGGCGGTGTTGGCCTCCACCTCAGGTGGAACCCCAGGTCGGGTCGGACCAGCTACGCCGGCTCGCCTAGCCAGTCACGGGCTCCTCCTCTGCGTCAGCGAGCAAAATCTCCATTCCCCGGAGGTGTCCCTCTCTTCTTCTCTTCCGCTCCTCTCACTGAACGCGAACCAGAACCCGCCTGCGCGATACGAAGCGAGGCGTCAGCTCGCCCGCCGCGAGATGGTAAGCACGATCCCATCCCCCATTTCCATGCCTCCGCCGGCCCACCGGCGTCCGCACGCGGATCTAGCCCGCCTCCGTGGTGGTCGCGAAAGGATCCCTTCCTCGCTGTCGTTTGGATTCGTCGAGGGTTTGGGATCGATCGGAGGGAGCTGCTAGGGTTTTGGCGGGGGACGCGGGACGTTCGTTGCGTGGTTTAGCGGATCCGTGAGGGTACGGGGCGGATTGGTTGCAGCAGCCGCTCGGCCCAGGCCCTCTCGGAGGGAGGGAGGGATGCGTGTGGTTTCCGCGGCATTGCTCGTCCTGAATTGTGGCTTCGCTCATGGCGTATCGGTGCTTACGCGAACGCTGTTAGGTAGCTTGCTCGCTGAACCAATGCAGGTTTCACTGTTTCGGGCATTAGGCTGCTCATAGCGAGGAGTAATTTAGACTAGTAAAATATGCCATGTTACTAGTCTAGGTTACTATCTTCATAGTGGGTAGTAACTTATATGTGGTGTCATGCATTGTGCCATTTATTATGTTGTAGACTCATTTTGCCTTGGGGTGTGTGATGTCATGCATTGTGCCACCTCACTCTCTTTCTTCATTTATTCGCATGCCATGTCACCAAAATGCCTTGAGATGTGTGATGTTACTAGCTATGTTACTCCCACTATGAGCAGTCTTAGGCTGCTCATAGTGGAGAGTAACTTAGACTAATAACATATGTCATGTTACTAGTCTAAGTTACCACCTTCATAGTGGATAGTAACTTAGATATGGTGTCATGCAATGTCTCATTAATTATGTTGTAGACTCATATTGCCTTGAGATGTGTGATGTTATGGTAACATAGCTAGTTACCACCTCACTCTCTTTCTTCATTTATTAGTATGCCATGTCACCAAAATGCCTTGAAATGTGTGATGTTACTACCTATGTTACTCCCACTATGAGCAGTCTTAGAGCATCTCTAGTAGAGCCCGAAAAAATGCAAACCGAAAACACCGAGTTCAGTGCACCGAAAACGTGAGTTCTGTCGAAATTCGCAGTGGCGCAGAATAGAAACCGTATAACGAAAAACCGTATAATGAAACTGAAAAGAGGAATTCGAAATGGCGCGGGTAAAATTTAGCGATGATCATAGTTCTAGATGACATAGATGCTCCGATTGAGCATACATACGTACATAGTTCTTGAAATTGAAAATGTAATTACTGGTACACCGGCAAGCGCAACCTAGCTAAGCAAAATGCGGCCTATATGACCTATGGCGCGCGGCGGTGCCGGTGCTAGCGGAGATGGTCGGCGGCGTGGAAGATCTTCACGCGTCGTCCTTGTCAACCTCGACTATTTCGAGCTTGACGCGGCGGACGCGGCCTTCCAGGCGGGCCGCCTCGTACTCCCTGACCTGGCGGACGGCGTCGGCTTCCTCCCGGCGGAAGCGCGCCCGAGCCTCCGCGTCGCTGATCGCCTTCGCCTGAGCGAGGACGGCCTCCTCCTCGTCGCTGCCGTGGACGTAGTCCCCGGCGGAGATGGTCGGCGAGCGCGCGGGGACGAGGTCGTCGTCCTCCTCGCTCTCCTCCACGGGCAGCCGCGGTGCGCGGCTCGACTGGCCGGAGGAGGAGCCCTCGCTGGCGGGGCCGTAGCGAGCGAGCTTCCATGGGGGCGTGAGCCCCCAGTTCGTCCACCGGCGAGCGCTTCTCTTCCGAGCGCCCTCGCTCTTGTTCCACTTCCGCCGCTCCGCGTCGGTGCGGAAGACAGGCGGATGCGGCGGTGAGTCGCCGCCGCCCAATCCCGCGGCACAGCCGCCGGATCCTCCACGGGAAGCCATCGCGTGGAGGCGGGCTTCGGATCGGTTGCTCGGGCTACGTGGATTGCTCGTCGGAGCTGGCGACTAGCGGCGGCGGAGGGGAGTAGGGTTTGCGAACCGAACTTCCCTCTGCGATCCCTTTTAATACGGGGCGTCCGCTCGATTTCTCGGGCCCCTGAACTTCGTTTACGGGCCGGTCCATGTATTCGGGCGTTGATCTGCGCGCGTTTCGGCCCGAACCCGTAAATCCGCTGGAAAAGTTCAGTTCCGGCGGGATTTACGGGCTCTGTTAGAGATGCTCTTACTTCTGCCTACACTTTGAGGCCTTCCAGCTTGGGATGGCAGTGGCACCAGTGTACATGGCCTTCCTTCGTTTCATGGGGGATGAGAATGAGGCATCGTACATTTTTATCTCTGTTTACATCGCGCGCGGACACAAAAAATGTTCACATATACGCATACATCTGCCCCTTCTCTAGTGGCATAGATGTATTTTTGGACCGCAAGGACCTGCCATGCAGAGTGATTAGGGGAGGAGAGAGAGAAAGATTCCATTTATGTGGTGTGGAGTGGCTAGCACATGGGCCTACCCTAGATTAAAGGAGGAGAGAGAAGGGGCCATGCAGTCCAACCGGACGAAAACAGACGAAAACAAACGCGCGGACGTGTCCACGCAGACGCATTTCTGGCGCATATTTGGTCCATGTTTGTGTCAGGACGAGACGCTGCGGACGTTTTGCGTCTAGCCGACGCAGACGCAAACGAACGAAAAACGTCCATTTACATCGCCCCGTTGGAGATGCCCGAGGCAAGGAACTACAGTTACAGCCTCGAGGTCGGTGCCAATGGTAGGAAGATGGTATGGGAGGGCACCCCTAGGAGTGTCCGGGACAACCACCGGAAGGTGCGGGATAGCCACGATGGCCTCCTGATCCACAGAAACATGGCACAGGGGGCGACCGGAAGGAGCTGAAGCTGAGAGCATCCCCAGCCGTTGGAGGCCCCCGGGGCACAATCCAGATGGAAATTGATCCGGATTGGACGTATTTTTGGCATGAGGAGCAACCATTTCCAGCCGTTTTCCCCCACACGGACGCCCAATTTTTGGCTAATCTCACTGACACGCGGGCCAGAGCGCGGAGTTTGTTCCATCCGGAGTCCCCGGCAGCACCCCGAGAAACCGAGGATGGCCTGGGGAGTCCGGACGGATTTAGGCCTAAATCCGGACGAAAACGAGAAGTTGGGGGCGTGACTGGGCCGTTTTCATCCATCCAGATGAAAAAAAGGGTCCTGGGGGCGTTCCTGGGGAGATGGCTGGAGATGCTCTGAGGATCACCTGCCGGATCTGGAAGGAGCAGCAGACACCAGATGGCGCCTGCGTACCAATTCTCTGTAGCTAAGAGCATCCCCAGCCGTTCGACGATCCCGGGCGAAAATCTGGATTTAACAAACGCTGGATTGGATGTAAAAAGGGCGTGGGGGGCAACATTTTCCCAGTCGCACTCCCGGCTTTCGCCCATTAGCGGCGCTAGATTCAAAATATTGTCTTCCCGCTACACAAAGGAATCGCCAATGTCCGGCGATCGGATCAGCCACATTCCGGCGATCGAAACTAGACGACTACAGGTTCATCAGCGGTCCCGTCCTGAGCAACGGCGTCTGGCGCGGCATCGGGCGATGCATCGGCGTCTGGCGTGGCGTCTGGCGAAGCATCGGCGTCTGCAGTTGTCGAAGCGGAGGGAGTAGACGTCGAAGCGGAGGACGAAGGAGCCGACGGTGGCCGGAGGATCTCTTGGCTATGGGCGTCGTACCAAGCCCTCGTCTCCTCGTCCATGTTGGCGTCGTTGCCGCCGATCAGGAACGCCAGGTCGGTGTTCCTCTTCTTCGCCGCCGCTGTTTCCTTGAGCAAGGCAATCCGGACGCCCTGGTTGGCGAGCATTGCCTTCCACGGCACGTCGTGCTTGTCGTCCCTCCCGACGGCGTGCGCCCTCGCGTCAGCCCAGCACTTGTCGAAGGACGCCTGCAACCTGTCGGCTGGATGACCGGCCTTCTTCTGCTCTTTGAGCTTCTTCTGGCCGAGCTCGGGACGGCCCGCCGACGTGGCAGGGGCTGGAGCGTTGGGGTTGTACTGCTGTTATCACCAGATTTTAGACAAATCCAGAGGTGGGCCGGGCTTGGAAGATTA
>NC_061513.1:242055221-242106612 GCF_022539505.1 Lolium rigidum
TTGTTTACCCATGTCATACATTGTTTTGATCGCCGCATTCACTATACGTACAAATAGTATGATCAAGGTTATGATGGCATGTCACCTGCAAATTATCTTTGTTATTTTGTTTTTACCTGCCGGGGACGAGCGTAATCAAGCTTTTAGATGCCGATACGTCTCCAACGTATCGATAATTTCTTATGTTCCATGCCACATTATCGATGTTATCTACATGTTTTATGCACACTTTATGTCATATTCGTGCATTTTCTCGGAACTAACCTATTAACAAGATGCTTAAGTGCCGCTCTCCTCGTTTTCTCGCTGTTTTTGTTTCAGAAATCCTAGTAACGAAATATTTCGAATCTCACTTAAATCAACGCCAAAGTTCTCATTTTCACCCAAGCATCCGTGCACACCCCGGGAAGCGGTCTGCAGGCCACAGGCCACCAAACAATAATCATGAAACATGCAAAATAGATGAAATAACATAAGTATTGTGTCCCAATATGAAATATATCAATGAATAACAGCAAATTATGATATAAAATAGTGATGCAAATTGGACGTATCATTCTCCATCGAGGCTCGGGGCTGTACCGGTAGCTATGTGGTTCATCTCTCTCCTATGTACTTCAATACAATAATCTCATGAGCTGCCTTACATGATTGAGATTCATATGATGATGCTTGTAATCTAGATGTCGTTATGCTAGTCAAGTGAGTTTTACTTATGTGATCTCCAGGAGACTCCTTGTCCCACGTGTGTAAAGGTGACAAGTGTGTGCACCGTGTGGGTCTCTTAGGCTATATTTCACAGAATACTTATTCACTGTTATGAATGGCATAGTGAAGTGCTTATTTATATCCCTTTATGATTGCAATGTGTTTTGTATCACAATTTATCCATGTGCTACTCTAGTGATGTTATTAAAGTAGTTTATTCCTCCCGCACGGTGTAATGGTGACGGTGTGTGCATCCGTGTTAGTACTTGGCGTATGCTATGATCATGATCTCTTGTAGATTGTGAAGTTAACTATTGCTATGATAGTATTGATGTGATCTATTCCTCCTACATAGTGTGAAGGTGACAGTGTGCATGCTTGTGTTAGTACTTGGTTTAGTCGTGTTGATCTTTCATGCACTCTAAGGTTATTTAAATATGAACATTGAATTGTGGAGCTTGTTAACTCCGGCATTGAGGGTTCGTGTAATCCTACGCAATGTGTTCATCATCCAACAAGAGTGTAGAGTATGCATTTATCTATTCTGTTATGTGATCAAAGTTGAGAGTGTCCACTAGTGAAAGTGTAATCCCTAGGCCTTGCTCCTAAATACTGCTATCGCTGCTTGTTTACTGTTTTACTGCGTTACTACTGCTGCCATATTACCACCATCAACTACACGCCAGCAAGCTATTTTCTGGCGCCGTTACTACTGCTCATATTCATTCATACCACCTGTATTTCACTATCTCTTCGCCGAACTAGTGCACCTATTAGGTGTGTTGGGGACACAAGAGACTTCTTGCTTTGTGGTTGCGGGGTTGCATGAGAGGGATATCTTTGACCTCTTCCTCCCTGAGTTCGATAAACCTTGGGTGATCCACTTAAGGGAAACTTGCTGCTGTTCTACAAACCTCTGCTCTTGGAGGCTCAACACTGTCTACAAGAATAGAAGCACCCGTAGACATCAGGAGCACATCTTTTTCTCGTCTCGAAGCCGCTCCCTGGTTACGGCTCCACCCACGAAGGTATTGTCTGAGCCCCGAGCTCATGTGGTGCCACCAATCAATGATGTCTCTACCCCTTGCGCGAGAGGCCAGGTCAATCCAAAGCTGAGAGAGCATGGGGCAGAATTCGGGTCTCTCGAACCACCCAGATTCGAAGAAGAACCGGTTAGTGCGAGGCGGGAGCTCGTCGCCGGAGTCAAACACCAGAGGCGTATGATCAGAGCCAAGGTTGGTTTCCGCCACGAGGGAACACAGCGGGAAGAACCCTTCAAGCTCAGGAGAGATGAACACCCTGTCCAACACCGATCGGACCGGGTTAAGTTGCCGATTCGTCCAGGTATACCGCGCCCCAGTGTGAGGTATTTCACGAAGGGCCCAGGAGGCCACGTGCTCATTGAAGAGGTCGATAAGGGGCAAGCTAAGATTGTCATTGTTCTTGTCGTCGGCAGAGCGGATGAGGTTGGAGTCTCCCCCTAGAAATAACGGGCGAGTGGCGCGGGCAACCTTAGCAGAAATCTCATCCAGGAAGGTGCGGGATCTGCTGTGATCAGCGGGGCCGTAGATGGCCACCACCTCAAAAATACGCTTAGACGCCCTGTGAAGGATGGACATGCTTATGAAGAATTGGCCCATGTCAATTTCTCCCACTTCGAAGGAGCTGTCCTTGGCACCAATGAGCATACCCCCAGAGTGCCCACTGGCCGGGAGCCAATGCCAGAAAAACTTGTCCCCAGCCTCAAGACCGCGGAGTTCAGCATCAGAGAAATCTTGCTTATTAGTTTCTTGTAGGAGGACAACATCGATCTTGTGTTCACGGAGGTAGTCCTTGAGAAGGGTGCGACGCCCCTTGCGCCCGAACCCTCTAATGTTCCAGATGAGGCACTTCATTGGGAAACCAGGGATAAAGCCCGTGCTCGGCGGGTGAGTGGTCTCGAGCCCACGTTGGGCTGCAGCTTCTTCTTGTACGTCCTAGGCTTTTTCTTGGGGACGGGATCGCCAGCCTCCTCCAGCACAGGCCCTTCCTGTACTGAGGCAGCCTCCCTCTCCGCAGCAGCTTTCTCCTTGGCAGCCTCCTGTTCAACCCTGAATCTGGCCGCTGCCAAGTCAGCTTGTGCCAGTTCTCTAGCTTGGATAAGGGAGATGATTTCCTCGGCCGCCCCCGCCGCGGAGGGAAAGATGAAACAGCTGTCTTGGGCCACTCGCAGAAGCTTTTGCACCGGAACATCTTGGAAAGCAGTAAAAGCAGCGAGGGAGGAGGGAGAGGGAAGGAAGGTACCTGGAGTGCTTGAGGAGGGCGCGTCTTTGTCTTTGGCGAGGCGCATCGCGCGTTCCAGCACCGGGCCCTCCGTGCAGCCCGAGCCCCTTGCGCTCTTGCGAAGGGCCTCAGAGGGAGTAGCGCTCCTGCTTCGAGGGGCCCGGGTGACTGGGGCTCCCAGCGCAGGGATAGGATCCTCTTCCGCCAACGGAACGGTGGTGGAGTTGTCCAGAATGGCCGGCGCAAGATGCAGGCCCAGAGCAGCGGGGGGGGTCTTCTTTCCTTTCCTCGACCGGCTCGAACTGGAGGTGAGTTGCCAATGCCTTAGCCAGGATCCTGGAGGGGCAATCGTGGTTGCTTTTGCTTCTCTTTTCCCGCGCGCGGAGCTCCTCCGAGGTGTCCGACGTCGCCGAGGGCGGGCTCTTCCACCCGATGGCCCGCCTGTCCTCTTCGCCAAGATTCAGAGCTTTCCTTGGTGTCACGTATGGCGTATCGTCTTTGTTTGAGTCTCCAGGGGACAGGACAGAGGGCGAGAGGCACTCGGTTTCCTCCAAGGGAGGGGAGAGGTGAGGGGATTTCGCAGCGGCATGCACAAACTGAGCCACAATGGGGAAGATGTCACCCTGCTCGGTGAGGTTGGAGCCATATTGAGAAATGGCCGAGGCAGGCAGGAGGAGAGGTTGAGGTGGCGCCTCATGTCCAGCAGCCGCAGACTTGTGTGCGGGTCCTGCCTTGCCCCGCCCGGAGCCGAGTGCGAGGTAATGCGTTCCTTGTGTGGGTGGCGGCCCCTGCGGCCATCCCACCTGTCCTCGTCAGTTTCCTCTAGGTCCTCTTCTTTATCATCTTCTCTGTCTTTGCCATGAGAAGGGGGCGGGGCGTGCGGCGGTGACTCGACAGCATGGTTGGCCTCCGGGACCACCTGAATCCTGAAACCCTCCATGTTGACGAAGATCATGACGGAGGGTGGGATGAGCGCAGGGTCACGGCAGCCGAAGGACATGCGGATAGGGTTGGAGGGGTGGGCAAGCGAGTCGACGTCCACCCCGATAGGGCGCCCAATCTCTCTGGTGCTCAAGAGGAGTCTGTCCGCATGACGGAGGGGCGGGGGAACCCCGTGGAGGTGAACCCAGATTTCTTGGAGGTGAACCCAGATTTCGTATGGTTTGAGGCGACGTTTCACGGTTTTGTCTTTGTTCAGCGAAATTAGAAGGGTAGGATGATCTTGTAAAGTAAACTCTGTATATATGGCATCCCACACCTTATTACAGGTTTGCTCAACAAGCTCTCTGGTGCCTTCAGCTGTGTTTCAGCAGTAAACTGCATTCTTACCAAACTCTGTCATCAGTCTTGCGACTTGAGATGTGGTAATACAGAGGCTAGCAAGTCAGACTGAAGCTATGAGCTGACACCGAAATAGGGTATATATACTTTGGAGTTGGTTCGTGGGACCTAGGGTGATATCAGCAATTTGGATTAGTACTGCACGTGGAGATTTGGAATGTTGATGTACGGAGTACATTACATTTGACAGCTCGACTTGCCACTTTGCGCCTGGTAATATATGTCAGCTTAATAGACTTCTGCTCCAGGATAATCTTGTAAGATAGGGAACGTGTATTAAATGGCGAATTTGCCATTGACTTTGTCTGAAATTGCACAGTCGTTCCTCTTTAAAATCTCGTGTAGGATTAGGGTGTCTTTGGTTCAAAGAAATTTTATAGGAACTTTGAAGGATACCTATATCTTGGGTACTTTCTTATTTATATATTTGATGATATTGGAGGAGTGTGGACAAGGAGGCCAAGTTCCAGGGAGTATTTTATTTTTAAAAACTAAAAAATCATATTTGCAACTTCAAGAAAAATCTAGATGTAGACAATGATGTATCCTAGAATCATGCAAAAAAAAAAAAAAACAATTCGAAATTCTTTATAATCTGGTCTACAGAATCCCTGGGGTTTTACCTTATTTTCAATTCCCATTTCTTTTTGTGAAATAGTTTACTTTCCAATTCTGTTGTCCCCTCTTATATTCTAAATATCAATATATAAAACCTACCATGTACTAGGTTACCATGTCGAATATAGGCCTTTGGATCAAATGGATGGATGATCCAAAATACCCCATTCTTTCCAAATTATGATGCATATTAGTCAAAGTCAAACTTTGTAAACTTTGGCCAATTGTATAGAAAATAATATTAGCATCTATAACATTAACTCAATGTTATTAGAACCCACACTAAATATTTTTTCATATGCATTTGGTATTATGAAAGTTAATATATTTTCTATATATATATATTTAGTCAAACTTTATAATGCTCGACTTTGACCAAAAAATAGGGACTATATGTAATGTTCCACATCTACTAGTTGGTAGAACTTATCGTGTGAAATCATATTTGAGCACGCCTACTGCTCATTCAAAGGACCAACAATACAACACACGTTAGTCCTCACATTAACCATTTCCTCCGGCCTTTACATAAATATGTTTAGGTGAGAGGACAACTGTGTTTGCTTCCATGAGCACGATATATACTTGAATCGGAAGAGAGCACAGTTGAGAGTTCATGTACTTAGACGGTCACACCCACACCCAAACAAATAAGTCCTTTGTTTGAAGGTCCGAGAGACAAGAACCTTCTATATAGGTTGGTTTGGACTAGATCTTGAGAATGAGCAACATCAGGAAATGGCTTATTTGGAACATCTATCCTTTGTGCGCCGCCTTTTGATCTCATGTTGTACGTGTTGGACATCTTCAAGGCTGAACTGCAAAGGATCGCACTTTACACTACGTAAATTCCTCTAGGCCAACAGGTGCTGCTACGAGCTATGGATATGCTCGTATAACATTTTGCATTCTGCAAGGCCCACCCACATTTTGAGTTTTGCTTTGATCATCAGCTAGAACAATGTTCTATAAATTATGCGCCCAAAAAATTGTACCTTTGTGAACTTATTTGGAATGTGAATTCAATAGTACTATTATGTTAAACGGATCTTATATATGAAATCTGAGTCTCAGAGAGAAACACGAAATCAATATCACAAGTGCATTTTGAATTACAACTATTTGTGATTGTAGGGAGAAATATCAGTAAAGTTAGGTTAAAATGAGTGAGATCCGATTCTTTTTATGTCTTGTGAGAATTCGACAAATCATTTTTTAATAGCGTGTGACATATCACCATGTGGCATGCGGATCCGGCATTACATAAGTCCGACAAACTTTGTGAGGATTAGGAAAAAAAGAGTTAAGGTCCTCTTTGATTCAAAGGATTGTCGTGGGAAGTTCTCAGGATCCAAATTCTTAGATCTTTTTCTACGGTGGTTGTTTGATTTGTAGGATTGAATTTCATATAATTTTTTCAAGGAAACATTTGCACTCCATTTTACACGCGTCTACTCAACCTTTTGGTAAGCATTATTAATTCTTTGCTTCTCTTGTGTGGAAATCAAACAAATTTCAAAGTGTGGATTAAACAAGCACCAACATCAGTTAGAACCCAGAGTTTCTTACACATGAGAGCTACAAATATTAGGAGTTTCAAACAAATAGGGACTATTTTTAATGTTCCACATCTACTACTTGGTAGAACTCATTGTTGTGAAATCATATTTGAGCACGCCCGCTGCTTATTCAAAGGCACAACACACATCAGTTCTCACATCGACCCTTTCCTCCCACCTTCACATAACTATGTTTAGGTGAGAGGACAACTATGTTTACCTCCATGAGCACAATATATACTTGGGTCGGAAGAGAGCACAACTGAGAGTTCATGCGCTTAGACAGTAACACCCACACCCAAACAAATAATTCCTTCGTTTGAAGGTCCGAGAGACAAGAATCATCTATATAGGTTGGTTTGGACTAGATCTTGAGAATGAGAAACATTAGGAAATGGCTTATTTGGAACATCTAGCCTTTGTGCACCGGCATTTGATCTCACCGTGTACGTGTTGGACATCTCCAATGCCGAAGTGCAAACGGTTGAACTTTACACTATGTAAATTCCTCTGTGCAACCTGATGCTGCTACAATGGAGCTACGTCACTGTGATTGTAGGGAGAATTATCACTGAAGCTGGGTTAAAATAAGTGTGATCCAATTCTTTTTTATGTCTATGAGAAATTCCACAAATCATTTTATAATATCGTGCGGATTTGGCACTAAACAAACGTTGTTAGGATTGAAAAAAAAGTTAAGGGCCTCTTTGATTCAAAGGATTGTCATGGGAAGTTCTTAGGATCCAAATCCTTAGATTTTTTTTCTATAGTGGTTGTTTGATTTGTAGGATTGAATTTTCATATAATTTTTTTTCAAGGATTCATTTGCACTCCATTTTACAGGAAATTTAACGTCCACTCAGCCTCTTTGTAAGCATTCTTTTCTTCTGTTGTGTGGAAATCAAACAAACTTTGGTGTATAAGAAATTTCGTGGGATTGGTATGTGTCGACCATTGCAATCATGCCTTTTTCTATTCCTAAGTTTTTGAAATCCTGCGAATCTAAGAGACCCTGTGAATCAAAGAGGCCTAAATGAGAACAACATCACTATTACAAGAGCTTGGGGATAAAAAAAGTATCTGTTCCCTAGATCCGGCAAGACATGTTGAGAGAACTAGATTGTAAAAGTTTGGATTTACTCGAAGACAATTCTCCGTTGACAAAGAGTTCAAATAGCCATTTTGCTTCTGCTTCTGCTTCGTCGAGTTCAAGTTGGAGTATATGGAAAGGCCAAATGAGAAGATTCAAAAAGAGCAGAATGAACGGGCAAACCAGCACGATAGTTCCGAGTCCATTTCGATGGTACGCTCGAACCGAGCTCGCCGTGTTGGCCCCCCTCCCTACACCCATCACGGCCACCTTCTCTGCGCTTTCTGCCTTCAGCAAAATCGCCTCCCTTCTCGTCCCTCTCTTCCTCTCTTCCGCCCCTCTCTCTCACTACGCGAACCAGAACCCGCCGTCTCCTACGCGACACGAAGCGAGGCGCGAGCTCGCCCGCCGCGAGATGGTAAGCACGATCCCATCCCCCATTCCCATGCCTCCGCCGGCCCACCGGCGGCCGCCGCGTCCGCACGCGGATCTAGCCCGCCTCCGGTGGGTCGCGAAAGGATCTGTTCGTCGCTGCCGCTTAAACTCGTCGAGGGTTTGGGATCGATCGGGGGGAGCTGCTAGGGTTTTGGTGGGGCACCCGGGGCGTTCGTTGCGTGATTTAGCGGATCCGTGAGGGTCTGGGACGGATTGGCTGCAGGTTGCAGCAGCTGCTCTGCCCAGGCCCTCTCGGAGGGAGGGATGCGTGTAGTTTCTGCGGCACTCCTCGTCCTGAATTGTGGTCTCGCTCATGGCGTATCAGCGCCTACGCCGAAAGCTGTTAGGCAGGTTGCTCGCTGAACCAATGCAGGTGGACTGGCGAGCGCCTGTGCGCTGCTACGCTATGATGTGCGCTGAGACTTGAGGTCCGAAATTTGTTAACGTAGCTGTAGCAGGAACCTCATGGTTAAACGATGCATTCCGAATTTCCGATACAGTTTGCTGCAAATGGTCTGGGGAGTTTGCCTTCTGTCACCAGCATTTATGTGCCTTCATCTCACGCTGAAGTTGTTCTGCCATGACCCTACTATCTGAAAGCTGATACAGTAAATATCTGAGCGGCATGAATATTTTGAGCTGATCCCTACCAATTTTTCTAGTGTTTAGGATGTTCAGAGGCTTGTAACATTGGCGACCCAGTTTTCTGATATTAATCTTGATTAAGAGACAATTTGCTCATTCGTTATACATGCTGATACTGACTCATGTGACCTGTTAGTTGTTAGCCATCTATAAGCTCAGAGGGTTTTAGCTAGTTTTTCTGTCAGAGAATAAACTCTGAACCTGGTGTCTGTTTGTTGCAGCGTCAGGTTAGAGACTTAGTCGTTTTTCAGTTAGCGCGTTTGTTGCGCAGTTGGTGGTGGACGTGATCTGTACGCTCCGCTGCCGTAGTTGTAGGATCGATCGAGCGCACGCTTCGGTCGTGGGATAGCACGATCCAGTAAGAGGCAATGCCGCGATCATCACATGTAATAAAAAGGAAAGAAGAACAACTGAAAAGCAGTACGTTGAACACTGCACAAAAATACCTCGTCTCCTTCTCTCTTTACAGCATACAATTTCTTCATCGATTTTGGTAGTGCGAGATTGAGAGAGTTGCGATTTGCAACGACATTAGTCTGATCTGTTTCCTTTGCTTGTTGTTCATCCTACTCTATTAATCTTGTTGTTACCCTGACTCAGACTTATATCTGTTAGAGTTCATCCTAATCTTGGTATTAGTTGTCTCACTAGTGTTATTAGCACTTACATTTCCTTTGCTTGGTGTTCTTATCAAGTTTTAACAATTTGATTAACGCATTTACCCTTTTCATTTCTTTTTGACACAAATACTGCTACCCTTGTTTGACATAGGAAGTTAACATATGTAAGTAAGTAAGATCGAGGATGCTGTTTGAAGAATGCAAAGCTGCAGATGCTTTCAGCCTTTCATTTCTTTTTGACACAAATACTGCTACCCTTGTTTGACATAGGAAGTTAACATATGTAAGTAAGTAAGATCGAGGATGCTGTTTGAAGAATGCAAAGCTGCAGATGCTTTCAGCCTGTTTGCAGAGTTTGTGTGACCTCCTGTTGCTATTTAGGGGATTACCTCTGAAGCTTGGAGCATTATAATAGTGTTCTGTTGCTCTTTCGGTAGTTGGGTTAGCTTTGTTATAACTTATAAGTTGTGACCCTGTCTTATTATTTGTTTGCAATTGGGTTTGGAGGATATGCCTGACATCCCCTGTTGATTTAGATTTAAGCTGTTTGATATATTTTGAGTAGGTGTTTCACTGTTTCGGGCAGTACTTCTGCCTGCACTTTGAGGCCTTCCAGCTTGGGATGGCACCAGTGTACATGGCCTTCCTTCGTTTCATGGGGAATGAGAATGAGGCAAGGAACTACAGTTACAGCCTCGAGGTCGGTGCCAATGGCAGGAAGATGGTATGGGAGGGCACCCCCAGGAGCGTCTGGGACAGCCACCGGAAGGTGCGGGACAGCCATGACGGCCTCCTGATCCAGAGAAACATGGCATTGTTCTTCTCAGGGGGCGACCGGAAGGAGCTGAAGCTGATGATCACCTGCCGGATCTGGAAGAAGCAGCAGACACCGGATGGCGCCCGCGTAGCAATTCTCACAATATTCAAAAAAAGGATTCAATATCATTTGACTGGATATCGGCCGTCCTGTCGCCATACCCTACTGTTTTCGTATGGTCTGAGGCGACGTTTCACGGTTTTGTCTTTGTTCAGCAAAATTAGGAGGGTAGGATGATCTTGTAAAGTAAACTCTATATATGGCATCCCACACCTTATTACAGGTTGGCTCAACAAGCTCTCTGGTGCCTTCAGCTGTGTTTCAGCAGTAAACTGCATTCTTACCAAACTCTGCCTTCAGCTGTGTTTCAGCAGTAAACTGCATTCTTACCAAACTCTGTCATCAGTCTTGCGACTTGAGATGTGGTAATACAGATTCTAGCAAGTCAGACTGAAGCTATAAGCTGACACTGAAATAGGGTATATATATACTGTGGAGTGGGGTTGTGGGGGCCTAGTGTGATATCAGCACTTTGGATTAGAACTGCATATGCAGATTTGAACTGATCTACATGACATTTGACAGCTCGATTAGTGATAGACTTCTGCTCCAGGATAATCTTGTATGATAGATTAGTGACTTAAGTTACGTGTTAATGTCTTTATCAAGATAGGCAACGTGTATCAAATGGCGAATTTGCCATTGACTTAGTAATTTCCTATTAAGAATCTCGTGCAGGAATAGGGTGTCTTTTGTACAAAGATTTTTTATAGAAACTTTGAAGAATACCCATATCTTCGGTATTTTCTTGTGTGAGTTATTTATATATTTGATGGGATCGGAGGAGTGCGGACAATGAGGCTGAGCTACAGGGAGCCTTTTATTTTTAAAAATTCAAAAATAATATTTGCAACTTCAAAAAAATTCTGAAAAAGTCTAGATGTAGACAATGATGTATCCTACAACCATGCAAAAAAATCAATTCGAAATTCTATATATTCCGGGCCACAGAATGTCAGAATCCCTGGCTATTTTACCTTATTTTCATTTTCCTTTTGTTCTTGTGAAATAGTTTACTTTCCAATTCTGCTGTCTCCTCTTATTCTAAATATCCATATATAAAACCGACCATGTACTAGGTTACCATGTTGAATATAGGCCTTTGGATCAAATGGATGCATGACCCAAAATGTGTTTGAGAGTGTAAGCTTTAACTAAAAGGATCAGTTGCAATAGTCACCTTTTGAATTCATCAAACGTTGTAACTCTTCTAGATAGGGTTTATCGAATCACAAAATTATATTTATATACTTGGGATTAAATAATACATGTAGAAAAACATTTCTCCAATAGGGAGATGCTGTAAATGGGGAATTACAACAACAAATGTGTACTCAATGTTTATGTAGAGTGTAGTACTTTTGTAGATGAAAGGCACTGCATGGCCAACTTAAAATTGATAAATCCAACCGGCTCACAACATTAAACATTTAGTGTTTATGTGCTTTGCTTCGCTTCTATCTAGTCACCCTCATGTTTACCTTTTATGATGGAGGAAAACCAACATTAATATAGATTCTCATGGATGGAGAAGGAGAACTTTACCCATATTCTGTAAACCTTGTTTTCGCAAAGACCATCATGTAAGAAGTGTGGATTAAACAAGCACCAACATCACTTAGAATCCAGAGTTTCTTACACATGAGAGCCACAAATATTAGGGGTTTCAAACACAAAGGGACTATATGTAATGTTCCACATCTTCTAGTTGGTAGAACTCATTGTTGTGAGCACACCTGATGCTTATTCAAAGGCTCAACACACGTCAGTCCTCACATCGACCATTTCTTCCCACCTTTACATAACTATGTTTAGGTGGGACTGCGGGAGGACAACTATGTTTACTTCCATAAGCACGATATATACTTGGACCGGAAGATAGCACAACTGAGAGTTCATGTGCTTAGACAGTCACACCCACGCCCAAACAAATAATTCCTTTGCTTGAAGGTTAGAGAGACAAGAACCTTCTATATAGGTTGGTTTGGACTAGATCTTGAGAATGAGCAACATCAGGAAATGGCTTATTTGGAACATCTAGCATTTGTGTGCTTCATCTCGATGTCATGGTGTACCTGTTGGACATCTCCAAGGCCGAAATGCAAATAACTGCACTTTACACTATGTAAATTCCTCTGGGCCGTCTGGTTTCGCTACAATCGAGCTATGGATATGCTCGTATAAAATTTTGCATTCTGCAAGGCCCACACTCATTTTGAGTTTTTCTTTGACCATCAACTAGAGATATGAACTCTGTTAGTCATACCTTTAGACTTGGTAGCATGTCTAGATGCTCCAAGACTTGGGTCCGGGAGGGACCAGACATTATTAGACATGCTTGTAACCAGGATCAAACTCCTTTGCCTTGATTAATATATTTCAATTTGCAAAAAATAGTATTTTTTTTATTTTCTATATATATGGAAACCTGACTTTCAGAGTGAAAGTAAAATTGAATTTATTTAAATCCTTTGAAATACATCAAGTTCAATTTTAGATTCACTCATGTAGAAATATGCAGCAGCACCTAGGTTCAACGGAACCCATTTTACTTTGTGGGCCAAAAAAAAATATTTCCGGACCTCCAAAAATTCCAAATAATTTTTTTGCATGTAGATGATGCACGTATGTACATGCGTGCCATTTTTCATACCCAAATTTGAAAGTATGTAGCTTAGACAAAAATAACAAGTTTCAGATAAACAATCTGAAGAAAACTTCCACTTCCCGAAATATTTGTAACTTAGTGGTCGGAAAGCTATGTAACTTTGTGAAAGAGTAAGTTTAATCGGGTTCCGCAGTATCACTCGTGGGAAGTAAAAGAACCATGAAATCAATATGACAAGTGCATTTTAGATTACAACTATTTGTGATTGTAGGGACACATATCACTAAAGCTGAGTTAAAATGAGTGAGATCCGATTCTTTTTTATGTCTTATGAAAATTCCACAAATCATTTTCTAATATCGTGCGACATAGCATCATGTGACATATGGATCTGGCACTACATAATTCCAACACACTTTGTCAGGATTGGAAAAAAAAGTTAAGAGCCTCTTTGATTCAAAGGATTGTCGTGGGAAGCTTTGAGGATCCAAATCCTTAGATTTTTTTTTCTACGGTGGTTGTTTGATTTGTAGGATTTAATTTCATATGATTATTTTTTCAATGAATCATTTGCACTACATTTGACAAGAAATTTAACATCCACTTGAACCTCTTGGGAAAAATTATTTGTTTCTTTCATGCTCGGTGTATAAGAAAATTCTGTGGGATTGGTATGTGTCTACCATAATACCATTGCAATCAAGCGTTTTCCTATTCCCAAAATTTTGAAATCCTACGAATCAAAGAGACCATAAATGAGAAAAACATCGAGTATTACAAGAGCTTGGGGATAAAAAGAGTATCTCTTCCTTAGATCCGGGAAGACATGTTGAGCGAACTAGATTGTAAAAGTTTGGATTTACTCGAAGACAATTCTACGTTGACAAATAGTTCAAATAGCCATTGTGTTTCTGCTTCTTCGAGTTCAAAATACCTCCTCCTAGAAAGGAGAGATAAACGAATAGCCGAGAGCCCGAGATACTTGCAAATGGAAAGGCCAAACCAAAAGATTAAAAAAGAGCAAAAGGAACGGGCAAACCAGGTCGGTAGTTTCGAGTCGATTTTGATTTTCGATCGTACGTTGGAACTGTGCTGGCGGTTTTGGCCTCCACCTCAGGTGGAGCCCCGCCTGGGTCGGACCAGCTATTCCGGCTCTCATAGCCCATCACGGGTATCTGGCGGCGGCGACCTGCAGCCAGTGAGAGACGTGCGCGAGCGTGATAAGCAGAGAGAGACGCTGCATGGTGAAGGAATGAGCTGACCGTAGCTACTGTCGGCGGGGCGGATTAATAGACTTTTCCTTAACTAAAAGGTTAGTTGCAATAGTCACCTTTTGAATGTTGTTACGCTTCTAGATAGGGTTTACCGAAGCAAAAAAAATTATATTTAGATAATTATCTTGGGATTAAATAATCCATGCAGAAAAACATTTCTCCAATAGGGAGATGCTGTAAATGGGGAATTACAACAATAAATGTGTACGTGTAGTACTTTTGTCGATGAAAGGCACTGCATGGCCAACTTAAAATTGATAAATCCAACCGACTCACAACTGTAAACATTTAGTGTTTATGTACTTTGCTTCGCTTCTATCTAGTCACCCTCATATTTACCTTTTATGGTGAAGGAAAACCAACATTAATATACATTCTCCATTATCCATGGATGGAGAAGGAGAACTTTTACTCATATTGTGTAAACCTTGTTTTCGCATAGACCATCATCTAAGATGTGTTTATTAAACAAGCATCAACATCAATTAGAATTCGGAGTTTCTTACACACAAGGGCTGCAAAATATTAGGAGTTTCAAATACATAGGGACTATATGTAATGTTCCACATCTACTAGTTGGTAGAACTCATTGTTGTGAAATTATATTTGAGCACGCCTACTGCTTATTCAAAGGCGCAACACACGTCAGTCCTCACATCGACCATTTCCTCCCACCTTTACATAACTATGTTTAGGTGAGAGGACAACTATGTTTACTTCCATGAGCACCATATATACTTGGGTCGAAAGAGAGCACAACTGAGAGTTCATGTGCTTAGACAGTCACACCCACACCTAAATAAATAATTCCTTCGTTTGAAGGTCCGAGAGATAAGAACCTTCTACATAGGTTGTTTTGGACTAGATCTTGGGAATGAGCAACATCAGGAAATGACTTATTTGGAATATCTAGCTTTCATGCGCTGCCTTTTGATCTTGTGTTGTACGTGTTGGACATCTCCAAGGCCGAAGTGCAAACGGCTGAACTATACGCTATGTAAATTCCTCTGCGGAATCTTTTGCTGCTACAATTGATCTCGTAAGTGTGATTGTAGGGAGAATTACCACTAAAGCTGGGTTAAAATAAGTGTGATACAATTCTTTTTTATGTCTTACAAGAATTCCACAAATCATATTTTAATATCTTGCAACAGAGCATCACGTGGCATGCGGATCTGGCGCTACATAAGCCCGACACACTTTGTCAGAATTGGAGAAAATAAGAAGTTAAGGGCCTCTTTGATTCAAAGGATTGTCGTTGAAAGTTTTGAGAATCCAAATCCTTAGAGATTTTTTCTACCGTGTTTTTTTGATTTGTAGGATTGAATTTCATATGATTTTTTTTGAAGGAATCATTTGCACTCCACTTTAGAGGAAATTTAACGTCCACTCAACCTTTTGGTAAGCATTATTTGCTTCTCTTGTGTGAAAATCAAACAAATTTTAGTGTATAAGAAACTTCGTGGGATTGGTATGTCACTACGCCAGATATCATATTCAGTGACAATTTCCTCATGACAAATGTCTGGTCTGTCATGTATTAAGGTAAGTAGGTGACGGATTGGCTTTTTTGTCACGCATGATCATACATGCATGACGGCATGAAATTGTGTCATTGTTAACCGTCACGGATAATCCTGATGACGAAATTGAGTTCGTGGTACATTAGTCCGTCACTGATTACTGGTGGGACCAGGTTGTCAATGTGAATGTAGAAAAGAAATAAACTAGTTCAACAAATAGGAAAAAAGCACGCGTATATGAGAATCGAACTAGGGACGTTTGAAGTGGAATTGATCGGGAAGTACTACCATTATACTACAAGCCATTTGTGTTACTAATTTCGTACGTGATAAATTTTATATGATTACTTACGGCAGTATAGGGCAATGATATAATAAAGTCTATGGCTCAGTAGCAACTGGATTAATGGACAAGTTTTTTATAACAGGAAAATATATTTTGCAGTACCAAATATTTTGTGATGTTGTTACCTGTAGTTGCTTGTATTTTTTAGATTACCATAACAAGTACACACAATAATTAAAATGCAAGAAGAAGAATTAAAAGTAGATAAGATAGGTAGTCGAAGACTGCATATAAGTCGCGCACAAACAGAAGTCTTACAATGTACTGATACTACATAAGCAGTTTCATACTAGATAGGCATCTTTGCTTTGTTTATATGCAAAGCAAAAGCTGCGGGATTAGGTAGTTCCATGGTTGAGCCAGTACATATTTGTGTACAAAATATCGACCATCCAACATAACACTGTCAGTCAAGACACATTCTGGAAGTTGATGTAGACGTTGTCATTGATCTTGTGAAATGTGATCGCGTGGAGTTCACCAATCTCAACTGCTTGATCATTTGTAAATTCAGCCCAACCATCCCTGAAACGGATCCTACCATCTGTTGAGGTGAAGTAGGAAGCTTCCCAAGTTGGTTCTTCATGCCCATCAATTTACAGAGTAGCATGTCCACTGCGTGGGATATCCAGGCTTGTTGCAATGTACTTAGGGATGTGCTGTGCAAAAAACATGGTACCATGATTAACCAACACAGATTGTATTTATGAAAACATAACTTGAAACTAATAATAGCAACTACAAGTCCAAAAAATGAGACATAAAAGTATTAAACTTGTGGGACTAAGGGTATTTACCATGCTCTTTTGATCAACATCTGATTTAGTCATGCAGTGAATGAAAAGTGCGCCTAGACCTATTCCATTGAACTCAACATGAAGATTAATGTTGCGAATCTGGCTGTTGGTTAGGTCAACACCAGGGGCTACAGAAACAGCCCGAGCTATGTCCATGAAGTCAAAATGTTCTGGAAAATTAAAAGAATTGATAGAAAAGAAATGGATTAATATAACTGTTATGAAAATAGAGCAGGGAATAGTAATGCAAAATCAATAAGCGGGTAAGAAAAGCAAATGAGTTATTTACCATCAACTCTAATTTTCGAGAATCCTTTCTTGTTAACTGGATGTAGGAAGATATAGTTGTCCTTAGTTTCCAAGGTCAGCTTAACCTTGTCCCCATGCTTCATGTTGTAGTCATACAAGAACCTCTGATAATCGCCTCCGAATATCATTGTGTTGTTGTTTCCATGAGCCACATTGAAGACATAAAACTCTCTTTCTTTAGTTTCCGCAAACATAGTAAGCTTGTTCGCTATTTTGTCACGGAACTTGTCCCTTGCGAAACAAGGCATGCTCTGCATTTAATTGTAAAAGAAACATCAGGGGACAATGTTAAAAAAAAGAAATACAAGACTTCATATTTTAACAAACTACTAAAATTTTGATCAGCATGCTTGTTGGAAAAACAAATAGACAATTACCATGTGCTCACTGAAGTTGCTATGCAGACGGATGAAGAAAGAGCTCCTCTCAGTCCTCCTGTTCCCGCACGGTCCAGCGTGACTATGGCACAGCTGACACTTGTATGCCATCTAAAAAAAGTAGTATAAAGGATCAGGAAATGATCCTACAATAATCCTACAATTTCCAATAATCGAGTACACGAAATAATCCTTTGTAAAATGTAGTAATTAACAATTAGAAATCATATTGACAAAATTGCGAATAATTAACAGTTAGTACTGCAGAAAACAAACTAGTATAGCAGAAAAGACAATGCTTATCAGTTCATGAAATAGATTTGATAAGCCACTAGTGCAGACGATTATAATGCTACATCTAGTAGATAAGATGAGTCATCGAAAAATGATAAACAAAGACCAGTGCATTCACCCAAAAATCAATAAAATACTTGGATCCAGGAACAAGATATAAATGCAGTACATACAAAATTTGAGGACAATGTAGATGATATATTGTATCCCCATATGTGGACACCAAGGTATGTAGCACATGTAGCTAGTCCCTCAAAAAGGAAAACAAGCAGATCTACATTACTTAAGCAGCTAGTAGATTTGTTGACCTAATTACTAATTACTTAATAATTTGTTGAAGGAGACAAATGAACAAGCATATCTACTTTTAACAAGCTTAGAAGACCAGATTTCATTGACCTAATGACTAATTAGTTAAATTGAAAAGTAAAAAAGACCAGATGGGGTGGACAGTATGTACCAGATCTATCCTACTAGTAGGAGATCCAAAAAGGGAAATGGGAAGTACAAGGTTCAAAACAAACCTGGACAGCGACGGTAGACGAGCCTGACCTTGCACCTGCCTCTGAGTTGGCGGCTGGTCCTCCCGTCGGT
The DNA here is from genome assembly GCF_022539505.1 of Lolium rigidum. NCBI lineage: Eukaryota > Viridiplantae > Streptophyta > Magnoliopsida > Poales > Poaceae > Lolium > Lolium rigidum. Next base: position 242,073,499 of record NC_061513.1, read on the forward strand.
CCCTCCAGCAGCAGATTTTCTTGGTCCCTCGGGGCAGCATCTGTTCTAGGTCCCTCTGAAATAGTGATTGCACGAGTGAGAGAGGCGTGTGAAAGAGACGATTGTGGACACAATCATACAAGCACAACGGCCCAGACAACGACCACGGCCCAAGATGGAATAAATTGGCCTAAACTAACCCAGTTGGAGGAATACCGAATCTCAAAGCACATAAATAAATGTTAAGTTCCTTTGTCTGATTGATAACGGAATCTGTTCGTTAGCCTTTTGCAAATCATAACCGCCAACACGATCTGATCTCGGATCCTAGGGTTTTGGTGCGGCGATCACTTATACGGAGGGCGGCATGGGAGGCGGCGCACGTCTTTGGGTACCACACATGTGAGTTCCTCTTTGATGTGTGTTTATAGTTTTTTGGGTCTGTGGTTAGTTTTATCTTGTGTTCATGGCAGTCATAATATAGATTTGTAATATAAGCCCTTTTCATCTTTTAGATTATTAAGTGGTAATTATTTATGTTGTACATTGTTCACCAATTTAAGCCTTTTTTCATATTGTAGATTGTTAAGCGGTATTTTCTTTATGGATAGAAATTGGATTACTAATGCTGTTAAGTTTACACCTCAATACATGAGAGGGGTGGTTGCGTTTATGAATTTTGCGCGACAACATGTGAAGGAAGGTGAACCAATGTTGTGCCCATGCACCAAATGCCTGAATTTGCTGCGGCATAAGGAAGACATTGTTGAGTCTCACATTAACTGCAATGGTATGACCATGCACTATAACAGATGGATTTTTCATGGAGAACCTTTTAGTGATGATGAAAGCAATGAAGGTGCTTATGAAAGTGACAATGATGATAGCAGTGAGAAAGGCAGTGACAATTTTCATGATGATATGGACACTATGGTACATGATCTAGAAGAGTCTGGTAAGAAAGGTAGTTCTGAACCTAATCTTTACGCTAAGCTGATTGAAGAAGCGAAGCGAGAGCTTCATAAGGGATGCAGCACTACCTCTAGGTTGATGTTCATTATAAAGATGTTATACATCAAATCATACAACCGCGTCACAAACAGAGCTTTTGATCAATTTTTTGGTGTCTTATGTGATTCTTTGCTAGAGGTGAGTTTTCCCAGAACTTACGCCGAAGCTAAGCGTGCCCTTTCTGATGTTGGACTTGGGTATGAGACTATTCATGTATGCAAGCATGATTGTGCTCTGTTTTGGGGAGATCATGCTAAAAAAATCCCATTGCCCTGTGTGTGGACTTTCTAGATCGAGGGACATGGAAGGAAAGAGAAAGGTTCCTCATAAGGTGCTTAGGTACTTTCCTATAATCCCAAGGTTACAAATATTTTTTGTTTCAAAGGAATTGTCAGATAACACAAGGTGGCATAAGGACAAGAGGGTTGCTTAGGACAATATAATGAGGCACCCAGCTGATGGCGAGGCGTGGAAGTTCTTTGACAAAGAGTTTGATTGGTTTCCTAAAGATGCACGCAACATCAAGCTCGGGATTGCGACAGCTGGTTTCAATCCATTTGGAAATATGAGCGCCTCATACAGTATGTGGCCAGTATTTGTTATTCCATACAACTTCCCACCTTGGATGTGTATGGATCAATCAAATTTCATGATGTCATTGCTTATTACTGGAAAATATCAACCCGGAAAAGATTTTCATGTATTTATGCAACCACTTATTAAGGATATGATTAAGCTCTGGGATGGTGTGGATACTTTTGATGCATGCACGGGTAGGGATTTTCAGTTGCATGTTGCGTTCATTTGGTCAATTCATGACTACCCTGGATATGCCACATTATCTGGCAGAAGCACCAAAGGGTATTACGCATGTGTACATTGTGATGAAAATCCTTGCTTTGAGAAACTAACCAACAAAATTGGTTATGTTGGCCATCGTCAATTCCTTCGCAAAGATCATCCTTACAGAAAGAGTAGAATTTTCAATGGTAAAATAGAGGACAGAGATCCACGAAGGAAATTCACACAAGAAGAAGTATTGCAGAAGATAAACATACTTAAGGATACAGAACCTGGCAAAAACCCTGCTCGTAGGAAGATGAACCAAACTGGCACCTCAAGGTTAGCTTCTTGGATCTACCATATTGGTCAAAACTGAAATTTGTGCACAACCTAGATGGGATGCACATTGAGAAGAATATATGTGACAGTATCCTTGGTACCCTTCTTGAACTAGAAGGAAAGAGTAAGGACACACATAATGCTAGACTGGATCTTGAGACATTCAATATAAGGAGAAAATATTGGATGCAACCTGTGGGAAGTAGATATGCCAAACCACATGCACCATGGACACTTACTAAAGAAAAGAAAAGAAAGTTGTGCAGGTATCTTGCCAATGCTAGGTTCCCTGATGGATTTGCTTGCAAACCTGTCAAGATGTGTGGATGTGGATGGCGGTAAAGTACACGAGTTTGAAGACACATGATTTTCACATACTCGTTGCGGCGTGTGTTGCCGAGCTGGTCTTAAAGGTGTTGCACCACGTGAAATGTATGAGGCAGTAGCAGAACTGGGAAGATTTTTTAAAGAGTTGTGTTGCAAAACACTGAGAGTTGATTTGCTTGAAAGAATGAAGGTTGAAATTGTTTTAATTCTTTGCAAGCTTGAGAAGTTATTCCCCCCTGCTTTTTTGATGTCATGGTCCACCTAGCAATTCATCTACCTCATGAGGCAATTCAAAGGGGCCCTGTTCACTATGGATGGATGTATCCTATTGAGAGAAGACTAGGGTACCTGAAGAAAACAGTGCGCAACAAATCTAGGCCAGAAGGTTCAATTGCTGAGTGACATAGGCATCCCCAATGGGCCTGCCGAAGATGGTACACGGGGTTTACTGAAGGCCCACAAGTCGAAGTATATGAAGTTCGAAAGCCCAGTTGATATTAAGGAAAGTTAGAGTTGTATTAGGAAATATTGAGACTTGTAATTTTACGGGACGGGTTAGAAACCCTCCCGGACTCTGTAACTTGTATTATGAATCCCTCGGCCCCGCCTCCTATATAAGGGGGAGTCGAGGGACAAAGAGAGGATCGAATCCATTGTCAACATAACCCTAGTTTCTTAATCGTCGAGTACTTTTCGGCTGAAATCTTCGAGATCTACTTGCCCTCTACTTCCAACCAAACCCTAGTCTACAATACGTAGGCATTGACAAGTTAATACCTTGTCAATTGGCACCGACCGTGGGGATTAGAGGAGGCAAGGAGCTGATCTCGATGGCACTTCAAGATCGTCGACTTCGTCGGTAGCAAGCAACGCGATGGATCGAGGTAAACAGGTCGAAACTGATCTAGTTGATTTTGTTCCTCACCCGCCCTCCCGTTTGGATGCATATGCGTATCTGGAGGAGCCCATGGAGATGACGTTCGGAAAGTTCCGATTCTGTGTCGAGAAAGAAGGATCGTATCGTCTAGAAGTTCCGATTTCGTCAGCATTATCAGCGGTCGATTCCGACTTTTCGTCAGGCGAAGAGGAGATTTCGTCGCCACACTTCATCAACACTATGGAAAGCGAAAAGCTCGCCAAGATCTTCAGCGACATGTCCTTCAAGTCGTCTGCAGACTCTGTTATAAGTAGCGACTCAGACAGCATCGACAGTTCAATTTCATCGACAGATCTATTGTTGTTGGAAAGGTCTTCACCAATCTACACGATGGTGTCACCAATCCTGACAAAAATCAAAATTCAAAATATCATCAGATCTATGCAATTGGAGAAACAAACCGAGCAGAGCCGGAGACGTCAGAGGCTTTCGATGATGCGGGAAACCCATATGTCGATCCAGCTGATCTCAGGCGAGGTTTAGGCACCAAATATGTCGGGCCTACACCGCGTTTAAGGGTTCAACTCCCGCAAGAAGCATGGGACAGAGCCGCAAGAGCCATGGATGGTACAGAACCAATGACCACAACTGCTACGGCGAGAAGAATTGCAAGCTTACCAATATAGACTCGCTCGTGTTGGCGAGAGAGTTAGAAAAACGGACATCCGAACTAAATAGAAGAAGGGAGGCAGCTTCCGCGTCAAGCGGGCGAAGGGCAGATCTAAGTCGACAATCAGGAAATTCGGGAGATAGTCACAGAGAAGCTCGAAGGAGAGCAAGATCTCGGCTGCAAAATATACCTGAAGCAGAGAGGGAGAATTTAGTTCAAAACCTCTACATGTCTTTTATGTCAATCGACACAAGGGGAAATATTATCCCCAAAACACCGGAAGCTGGATACATGGCAATGCAAGCTTTCATCCTCGCGTCCAGACCACCTCCTGGGGATCCGAGAGAAGCATTGTATAACATGTCAATGGCAGGAGTTGGAGCCATGGGAACAGCGTTCGCAACTACACCTCCCGAAGGAGCTGGAAGGAAAAATAGTCCGCGACCTACCGCAACAGTGCAGGATCCACCGAGAGCAAGTGGAGCAAGAGATTCAGCGACTCAAGCAAGGGTGGATAGAGAGCGACAGGACATAAGAGAACATCGGCATTCACCAGAAGTCGATGAGGAAGATATGTGTGGACTTCCGTGTTTCACGAGACGAGTTCGAAAAACTCGAGTCCCGTCAGGGTTTAAGTTACCCGACAATTTCAAAAAATTTGATGGTCTACAGGATCCCGAGGATTGGCTCGTTGATTACCTCGAGACGGTGAAGTTGATAGGTGGAACCAGGGCAACAGCCATGCAGAGCATCCAAGTGCACTTGAGTGGAGCAGCACGATCATGGATAAAGAAGTTACCTCCGGGGTCCATCGACAGTTGGGATAGTTTCGAGGACGTTTTTGTGAAGAATTTCCGATCCACATGCAAAAAACCCGCGTCACTAGAAGAGTTGAGGGCTTGCAGGCAGAAGTATGACGAACCAATGAGAAAATACATCCAGAGGTGGAATATCATCAAAAACTCGGCAGAAAATATATCTGACGAGAGGGCAATAGATGAGTTTGTGGCAGGAATTCGACAGAGAGATTTTGTCGAAGACTTGGGGAGAACCAATCCAAGAACAATATCAGCATTAATGGAAATAGCGAACAGGTGGGCAGATGGAGAAGATTCTCTTCACAATAAGCGACATAGGTCGCCAGAGGAGGACCACAGTCGAAATTTCCAAAATAGACGACGATTCTCTCGACAGTTCTCGAGTTATGACGCTCCTGGCCAAATATCGGCTGGGTTCCGAGGAAATACTGGAGGAAACAGTCGAGATGATTATCAAAGAAGTAGCGAGCATCAAGGCGACAACAGAGGTGATTCCCGTAATAATAGACAAAATAGTGGACCAAGGTTCCGGAGACCATATGTGTCTCCCGAGGATATGATGAATGGACCGTGTCAGATGCATTTTTATCTTGATAACAACGGGAAGAGACAGTCAGGTCATCTGCAGAAGGACTGTCGAAATTTTCAAGCAATGTTGAGATTTGCAGGGCAAGCTAATGCTCAAGCAACGAATAGAAACCCCCAGGGGCCAAGGAGTGAGATCCACCTTCCACCTCCTCCCGCAATTACGGACGAAAATCGGCACCAGCTCAGAATAGCGGCAGCATGATGACCCACAAGTATAGGGGATCGCAACAGTCTTCGAGGGAAGTAAAACCCAAATTTATTGATTCGACACAAGGGGAGGTAAAGAATACTTATAAGCCTTAACAACTGAGTTGTCAATTCAGCTGCACATGGAAAAGCACTAGCAACAGGGGTGATGTGAAAGTAGCAGTGATATGAGAGCAATAGTAATAGTAACACAACAGCAGTAATAGTAGTATGAGAGCAATGGCACCAGAAAACAGTTGACATGTAGAATGAGTATATGATGATGAAAGATGGACCGGGGTTCCCAGCTATCTACACTAGTGGCAACTCTCCAATAACAAGTGTTGGGTGAACAAATTACAGTCGGGCAATTGATAGGATTGAAATAGCATTAAGACAGAATATTGATACGTCTCCGACGTATCGATAATTTCTTATGTTCTATGCCATATTATTGATGATACCTACATGTTTTATGCACACTTTATGTCATATTCGTGCATTTTCTGGAACTAACCTATTAACAAGATGCCGAAGTGCCGATTCTTTGTTTTCTGCTGTTTTTGGTTTCGAAATCCTAGTAACGAAATATTCTCGGAATTGGACGAAATCAAAGCCCGGGGCCTATTTTTCCACGAAGCTTCCAGAAGTCCGAAGACGAGACGAAGAGGGGCCACGGGGTGGCCAAACCCTAGGGCGGCGCGGCCCCCCCCTTGGCCGCGCGGCCCTGTGGTGTGGGCCCCCCCCCGTGCCGCCTCTTGACTTGCCCTTCCGCCTACTTAAAGCCTCCGTGACAAAACCCCCAGTACCGAGAGCCACGATACGGAAAACCTTACTGAGACGCCGTCGCCGCCGATCCCATCTCGGGGGATCCAGGAGATCGCCTCCAGCACCTCGCCGGAGAGGGGATTCATCTCCGGAGGACTCTACACCGCCATGGTCGCCTCCGGAGTGATGAGTGAGTAGTCTACCCCTGGACTATGGGTCCATAGCGGTAGCTAGATGGTTGTCTTCTCCTCATTGTGCTTCATTGTTAGATCTTGTGAGCTGCCTAACATGATCAAGATCATCTATATGTAATTCTATATGTTGTGTTTGTCGGGATCCGATGGATAGAGAATACTATGTCATGTTAATTATCAAGTTATTATACATGTGTTGTTTATGATCTTGCATGCTCTCCGTTTCTAGTAGAGGCTCTGGCCAAGTTTTTACTTTTAACTCCAAGAGGGAGTACTTATGCTCGATAGTGGGTTCATGCCCGCATTGACACCGGGACGAGTGACGGAAAGTTCTAAGGTTGTGTTGTGCTTGTTGCCACTAGGGATAAAACATTGGCGCTATGTCCGAGGATGTAGTTGTTGATTACATTACGCACCATACTTAATGCAATTGTCTGTTGTTTAGCAACTTAATACTGGAGGGGTTCGGATGATAACCTCGAAGGTGGACTTTTTAGGCATAGATGCGGTTGGATGGCGGTCTATGTACTTTGTCGTAATGCCCAATTAAATCTCACTATACTTATCATGTCATGTATGTGCATTGTTATGCCCTCTCTATTTGTCAATTGCCCGACTGTAATTTGTTCACCCAACATGCTTTTATCTTATGGGAGAGACACCTCTAGTGAACTGTGGACCCCGGTCCATTCTTTAATACTGAAATACAAATCTGCTGCAATACTTGTTTTACTATTTTCTCTGCAAACAATCATCTTACACACAATACGGTTAATCCTTTGTTACAGCAAGCCGGTGAGATTGACAACCTCACTGTTTCGTTGGGGCAAAGTACTTTGGTTGTGTTGTGCAGGTTCCACGTTGGCGCCGGAATCTCCGGTGTTGCGCCGCACTACATCCCGCCGCCATCAACCTTCAACGTGCTTCTTGGCTCCTCCTGGTTCGATAAACCTTGGTTTCTTTCTGAGGGAAAACTTGCTGCTGTGCGCATCATACCTTCCTCTTGGGGTTGCCCAACGAACGTGTGAAATACACGCCATCAAATATCAAGATCATTAATCATGTAGGCATGTTTTCCAATAATAGTCGTACGTGCTCGCAATGAGAAACTTGCACAACATCTTTTGTCCTACCAGCCGGTGGCAGCCGGGCCTCTAGGGAATCTACTGGATATTAAGGTACTCCTTTTAATAGAGCACCGGAGCAAAGCATTAACACTCCGTGAAAACATGTGATCCTCACATCACTACCATCCCCTCCGGTTGTCCCAATTTACTGTCACTTCGGGGCCATTGGTTCCGGACAGCGACATGTGCATACAACTTGTAGATACAATCTAAGCAATAAGTATAGAGCTTAAATCTAAGATCATGGCACTCGGGCCCTAGTGACAAGCATTAAGCATAACAAGATTGCAGCAACAATAACTTCATAAACTTTGTAGATAGACAATCATAACGTAACAATCCATCGGATCCCGACAAACACAACACCGATTACATCAGATGAATCTCAATCATGTAAGTGAAGGAGATATGCCCTAGAGGCAATAATAAAGCGGTTATTATTTATATCTTTATGTTTATGATAAATGTTTATATATCATGCTATAATTGTATTAACCGAAACATTAGTACATGTGTGATATGTAGACAACAAGAAGTCCCTAGTATGCCTCTTAAACTAGCTTGTTGATTAATGGATGATTAGTTTCATAATCATGAACATTGGATGTTATTAATAACAAGGTTATATCATTATATGAATGATGTAATGGACACACCCAATTAAGCGTAGCATAAGATCTCGTCATTAAGTTATTTGCTATAAGCTTTCGATACATAGTTACCTAGTCCTTATGACCATGAGATCATGTAAATCACTTATACCGGAAAGGTACTTTGATTACATCAAACGCCATTGCGTAAATGGGTGGTTATAAAGGTGGGATTAAGTATCCGGAAAGTATGAGTTGAGGCATATGGATCAACGAGTGGGATTTGTCCATCCCGATGACGGATAGATATACTCCGGGCCCTCTCGGTGGAATGTCGTCTAATGTCTTGCAAGCATATGAATAAGTTCATAAGAGACCACATACCACGGTACGAGTAAAGAGTACTTGTCGGGAGACGAGGTTGAACAAGGTATAGAGTGATACCGATGATCAAACCTCGGACAAGTAAAAATATCGCGTGACAAAGGGAATTGGTATCGTATGTGAATGGTTCATTCGATCATCGAAGTCATCGTTGAATATGTGGGAGCCATTATGGATCTCCGGATCCCGCTATTGGTTATTGGTCGGAGTGAGTACTCAACCATGTCCGCATAGTTCACGAACCGTAGGGTGACACACTTAAAGTTGGATGTTGAAATGGTAGAACTTGAATATGGAATGGAGTTCGAATATTTGTTCGGAGTCCCGGATGAGATCCCGGACATCACGAGGAGTTCCGGAATGGTCCGGAGAATAAGATTCATATATAGGAAGTCATATTCCAAGTTTGGAAATGATCCGGTTCATTTTTGGCAGGTTCTAGAAGGTTCTAGAAAAGTCCGGAAGAAATCACCATGAAAAGTAGAGTCCCGGAGGGACTCCACCTTGCATGGCCAGCCAACCCTAAAGGGGAGGAGTCCAAGGTGGACTCCCCTAGGGTGGCCGGCCAACCCCCTCATGGAAGGGGGAATCCCACCCCAAGTGGGATTCCCACCTTAGGTAGGTTTCCCTACATATGGGAAGTTTCATTGTTGGGGTCTTATTCGAAGACTTGGATACCAACACTTGGGGATTTCCACCTATATAATGAGGAGGAGAGGGAGGGGGCTGCCCACTCTTGGCCGCACCACCTAGGGCTGCCCTTGGCCGGCGCCCTAGCCTCCCCCTCTCTCCCCAAACCCTAGCGGTATCTCTCCTCCACCACATCCCGCACGCTTAAGCGAAGCTCCGCCGGATTTCTCCACCACCACCGACACCACGCCGTCGTGCTGTCGGATTCAAGAGGAGCTACTACTTCCGCTGCCCGCTGGAACGGGGAGGTGGACGTCGTCTTCATCAACAACCGAACGTGTGACCGAGTACGGAGGTGCTGCCCGTTCGTAGCGCCGGAAGCGATCGTGATCAAGATCTTCTACGCGCTTTTGCAAGCGGCAAGTGAACGTCTACCGCAGCAACAAGAGCCTCATCTTGTAGGCTTTGGAATCTCTTCAAGGGTGATACTCGATATCTCCTCGTTGCTACCGTCTTCTAGATTGCATCTTGGCTTGGATTGCGTGTTCGCGGTAGGAAATTTTTTGTTTTCTATGCAACGTTATCCTTCAGTGGTATCAGAGCCGTGTCTATGCATAGATGGTTGCACGAGTAGAACACAATGGTTTTGTGGGCGTTGATGCTCTTGTTATCTTTAGTTTGAGTACTTTGTATCTTTGTGGCATAGTGGAATGAAGCGGCCCGGACTAACTTTACATGACCGCGTTCATGAGACTTGTTCCTCGTTCGACATGCAACTTGTATTGCATAAGAGGCTTTGCGGGTGTCTGTCTCTCCTACTATAGTGAAGATTCAACTTACTCTTCTATTGACAACACTAGTATCATCGTTGTGGTTCATGTTCGTAGGTAGATTAGATCTTACTCGAAAACCCTAAACCACGTAAAATATGCAAACCAAATTAGAGACGTCTAACTTGTTTTTGTAGGGTTTGGTGATGTGATATGGCCATGATGTGATGATGAATATGTATGAGATGATCATTATTGTATTGTGGCAACCGGCATGAGCCTTATGGTTGTCTTTAAATTTCATGTTGAGTAGTATTTCAAAGTAGTTGTAATAGTTACTACATGAGGTGAACAACCATGAAGACGGCGCCATGAACCTTGACGCTACGCCGACGATGATGGAGATCATGCCCGTTGATGATGGAGATCATGTCCGTGCTTTGGAGATGAAGATCGAAGGCGCAAAGACTAAAGGGCCATATCATATCACATATGAATTGCATGTGATGTTAATCCTTTATGCATCTTATTTTGCTTAGATCGCGACGGTAGCATTATAAGATGATCCCTCACATTAATATCAAGATAATAAAGTGTTCTCCCCTCGTATGCACCGTTGTACGGTTCGTCGTTTCGAAGCATCTCGTGATGATCGGATGTGATAGATTCAACGTTCACATACAACGGGTGTAAGCCATGTTGCACACGCGGAATACTTGGGTTTGCTTGACGAGCCTAGCATGTACGGACATGGCCTCGGGACAACGGAAACCGAAAGGTTGAACACGAGTCATATGGATGATATGATCAACATGTTGATGTTCACCATTGAAGCTACATCATCTCACGTGATGATCGGTTTTGGTGTAGTGGATTTGGATCGTGTACCACATAACAACTATGAGGGATGTTGTATTAAGTGGGAGTTCATTAGTAATTAGATTAAAACATGAACTAATTATCATAAACATAGTCTGAGTAGTATTTTGAATTAATTTTGTAGTATTTGCATCCGTTTTCTACCATGCGCTAGTCTTGTAATTGAGATAGAAATACTGTTAAGTCTGATAAGAAACTTTACGGACTGGTACCGTATTGTTAAAGAATCAAGAAATCATTAAGTCCTATTGCAAACTTTTAGTAAACCTCACATTGTTGATTCAAAGAGTTGTGGTTTCAATTAGTACCTAAAGTTATCTTGTCTCCGTAAAACTTGAAGTTCAAATCTGTTTGAAAAATAAGGAGCTGAAAATTTAGTTTTCAGAAATAATCAAGGTATGAGATATATGTGATATCTAAGACCTTATTGCAAGATGATAGAATATATTTTGGTGAGACTACATAAACTCATAAGTTTTATGGGAATGTACGAAGGTTGAAGACGCAAGGCGTCCCAATCCTCCAACTATTGGGGCACTAACGATATTTGCATATCCATGAAGTGATTGTCCTTAGTATGCACCATTGCTAAGACTCGTCGTTTCGAATCATCACGTGATGATCGGGTGTTATAGATTCTACGTGTGCTTACAACGGGTACAAGCCAGATTTGCACATGCGAATACTAAGGTTAAACTTTATGAGCCTAGCATGTACAGACATGGTCTCAGAAAGTTGTCATGAATTAATGGATAAAATTATGAGTGAAATTGTTCATCGTATTACAAAGTTACTAATAGTGAAATCCGGAACACTTGTCATATGATGATTAACTTCAAAATAAGAACCTCAAGGTTATTGGTATTAGACCAACAAACCTAGAAGTTATTGATGTTGAAGTGTTTTTCTGAATAATGAGGAAAGCTAAAAGAGAAGCTGCAAAAGATATTTTGGCAAAAAGAAAAGAAAAGACTAGAAAGTCTAGCTCGGGTGTATATAAATGATATACATGTTATGGTTGTATTCCTAGTTAAGTCACACTAAGAAATTCTTGGGTATTAGTACTATATTGGTTGGTATGAAGTGTCATACAAAACAACGCAATACAAGAATACAATGGCCTAAGTGATCGACAAGGAATATGATAGGAATGCACGACTGGAACAAAATAAAGTGTTATTATGTTCGTCGTTAGCATTCTATCTAGCCCTTAGAATTTATAATAAAGAACTTAATAATTGTTATTTTGCTCTGGTCAAATGAAAACAATGAGTTGTTCAAATTATGACATTACTCCATATACGATGGATAAGTTATTATAAATCTTAATGGTGAAACACACATACATAACAACGACGCTAAAATGCCATAAGGCAAATGATTTGAATTCCACTTATTTGTGGAACCGCCATTTAGGTCATGTTAGAAAGGAACGCATGAAGGAACTCCATGCAAATGGATTTTTGGAGTCATTTGATTTTTGAATCATTTGGCGCTTGCAAATCTTTTCTAAAGAGAATGATTAAAATACCGTTCATAGGCCAAAAATTGAACGGGCAACTAACTTAGTGGAAAAATACATGATGATGTATGTGGTTCACTGGGCATAGTTGTGTGCGGGAGATTCTTCTACTTCATGAAAACTTTCAACAATGAATTGAGTATATATATGTGGATATATTCAATAAGGAAGAAGTTTGAAACATTTGAATGGATTCAAATAAATTTCAGTATGAAGTGGAAATCATCATAATAGAAATCAAATATCTATGATTGGATCAAGGTGGAAATATTTGAATTACAAGTTTTAGCGAACATCTAAGAGAGTTATGAAATTGTTCTACAACTTACGTTTCTTGGAGTATCATAGTGATGATGAAGTATCCAAGAGATATATCCAAACTTTGTTGGATCAATGATGAGATAAAATATTGATGCCATTATATTTTTGTGGATTATGCTTTAGTGACTACCGCTTTTACCTGAATAGAGCATCATCATGATCCGTTGAAATGACACCATACAAGTTATGGCATGGGTATAAACCCTAATAGTCAACCAAAATCGGATGAATGTCTTTGTTGGTTATCCCGAGAGATTTATTTGGGAATTCTTCCCACGAGACAAAGACAAAAGTGTTTGTCAATGTTTCTTATTTCCGAGAAATTGTTTCGAGTGAAGTATTTGAGTGGGAGGACAATATAATTTGATAAGGTTTATGAACCCGAGCATAATGATCGGAGTAGCGCGAGCATCGGAATTGGTTTCGGAAGCGGCCACGACAATCATGGCTCTCATGACTACAAAGTGTTTTAGCCATGGAGATCGAAGTACATATTGAACCTTGTAGGTATGGTTTACTTTGTGATCAAATAAATGATTTGTGGACAAAGGATTGATTTTGAACAATGATAAACCAACTACAAAACAAAGAAGTTATGATGGGCCCGGACTCCGTTAAAATGGCCATGCGCCATGAAATCCAAGATAGATGAATACTTTATGAAAGTAAATGGATCTATGAAATTGATAGACTTGGATGAAATATCCTTGAAGAAAGCTTGACTTATCGAAAAATTGTTTACGACAAAGTTCAAAGAGTTGAATACGATAAGATTAGATCTTCCGTAGCAATGCTTATAGTCTATGTGGATTATTCTAGTAATCACTACATATTTCTTTTATGAGAAATGCTAGTAGGATGGCAAAATACACTACTTAACAGAAGTCTGTATACAAGATACAACCAAGAGTTTTGCTGGTCCGTGGAATACTAGATAGGTATACAAGCTTCAATTGGATGAAGTAAGTATCACGGAGTTGGAATCTTCACCAAGATGAAATAGTCAAAGAGTTTTTGATTTCATCGAGAGACGATGAAGAGGCTTGCATTTGCAAGAAATTAAGTGGGAGCGCTAAGACACATTTATAATACTTTATGTAGGTGACATATAGTTGGTTATAAATGATGTAATTATATACTTGATTAAAAAGGTTTCATTGAGAATTAACTTCAATGAAAGGATATGGACTGAAACAAATTTAGTGTCAAGATCTATGAAGATAGATTGAAACACATAAATAAGTTTAAGTCAAAGTACATATGATGGATATTGAAGTAGTTCAATATAGAAATATTAAGAAAATGTTCTTGTCATGTGAAGGTTTAACAAGACTTGAGTGTATCCGACACTCAATGAGTAAAAACACATGAGTGATTATAGATCACGAATAATATGTACACAATCGAGATATCATGTGCTATAAAGTGTTATGAGCATATACAGAATGATTCATATGATGATCATTGGACGACAGTAAGAATATCCTTGAGTACTTTAGAAGAACTAAGGATATATATTTTTTTTTTGTATGAAGAAATGACAAACAAATCGCTGTAAGGTGTTACACCGATATTGGTTTTATCACATATAAAATATAATTTCAATCTCAAATTAGACTAAGTGTTGTTTAAAAGGTAGCACAATGAGATAGAAGTTGTCTATGCTAGATTTAGAAGAGTTCTAAATATTGTGACGGATTCTACAAAAGAAGGCAGAGTATGTCATTATTTTGACAATGAAAAAGGATGTTAAGTCAAGAGGTTCTTTGAGAACTTGGTGTAGTTCCGACGGAGTCAGAACTTTGAAGCTATATTGTGTGTGACAATATTAGTGACATATTTCAGACAGCGGAATTAAGGTTCCACCAGAAGATCAAACATATTTAATGCCAACTCATTTGGAAATGAGTGATGCGTTGAGACGCAAATGAATTACAAAATACATACGTTTCGAGTGTGTCGGATCCGATGACTAAAAACCTCTCCCGTGAGCAATACATGATAAAGCACCGAAGGCCAAGGTGTTATATCTTTACAAATGTAAACTAGATTATTGACTCTAGTGCAAGTGGGAGACTGAAGGAGATATGCCCTAGAGGCAATAATAAAGCGGTTATTATTTATATCTTTATGTTTATGATAAATGTTTATATATCATGCTATAATTGTATTAACCGAAACATTAGTACATGTGTGATATGTAGACAACAAGAAGTCCCTAGTATGCCTCTTAAACTAGCTTGTTGATTAATGGATGATTAGTTTCATAATCATGAACATTGGATGTTATTAATAACAAGGTTATATCATTATATGAATGATGTAATGGACACACCCAATTAAGCGTAGCATAAGATCTCGTCATTAAGTTATTTGCTATAAGCTTTCGATACATAGTTACCTAGTCCTTATGACCATGAGATCATGTAAATCACTTATACCGGAAAGGTACTTTGATTACATCAAACGCCACTGCGTAAATGGGTGGTTATAAAGGTGGGATTAAGTATCCGGAAAGTATGAGTTGAGGCATATGGATCAATAGTGGGATTTGTCCATCCCGATGACGGATAGATATACTCCGGGCCCTCTCGGTGGAATGTCGTCTAATGTCTTGCAAGCATATGAATAAGTTCATAAGAGACCACATACCACGGTACGAGTAAAGAGTACTTGTCGGGAGACGAGGTTGAACAAGGTATAGAGTGATACCGATGATCAAACCTCGGACAAGTAAAAATATCGCGTGACAAAGGGAATTGGTATCGTATGTGAATGGTTCATTCGATCACTGAAGTCATCGTTGAATATGTGGGAGCCATTATGGATCTCCGGATCCCGCTATTGGTTATTGGTCGGAGTGAGTACTCAACCATGTCCGCATAGTTCACGAACCGTAGGGTGACACACTTAAAGTTGGATGTTGAAATGGTAGAACTTGAATATGGAATGGAGTTCGAATATTTGTTCGAGTCCCGGATGAGATCCCGGACATCACGAGGAGTTCCGGAATGGTCCGGAGAATAAGATTCATATATAGGAAGTCATATTCCAAGTTTGGAAATGATCCGGTTCATTTTTGGCAGGTTCTAGAAGGTTCTAGAAAAGTCCGGAAGAAATCACCATGAAAAGTAGAGTCCCGGAGGGACTCCACCTTGCATGGCCAGCCAACCCTAAAGGGGAGGAGTCCAAGGTGGACTCCCCTAGGGTGGCCGGCCAACCCCCCTCATGGAAGGGGGGAATCCCACCCCAAGTGGGATTCCCACCCTGGGTAGGTTTCCCTACATATGGGAAGTTTCATTGTTGGGGTCTTATTCGAAGACTTGGATACCAACACTTGGGGATTTCCACCTATATAATGAGGAGGAGAGGGAGGGGGCTGCCCACTCTTGGCCGCACCACCTAGGGCTGCCCTTGGCCGGTGCCCTAGCCTCCCCCTCTCTCCCCAAACCCTAGCGGTATCTCTCCTCCACCACATCCCGCACGCTTAAGCGAAGCTCCGCCGGATTTCTCCACCACCACCGACACCACGCCGTCGTGCTGTCGGATTCAAGAGGAGCTACTACTTCCGCTGCCCGCCGGAACGGGGAGGTGGACGTCGTCTTCATCAACAACCGAACGTGTGACCGAGTACGGAGGTGCTGCCCGTTCGTAGCGCCGAAGCGATCGTGATCAAGATCTTCTACGCGCTTTTGCAAGAGGCAAGTGAACGTCTACCGCAGCAACAAGAGCCTCATCTTGTAGGCTTTGGAATCTCTTCAAGGGTGAGACTCGATATCCCCTCGTTGCTACCGTCTTCTAGATTGCATCTTGGCTTGGATTGCGTGTTCGCGGTAGGAAATTTTTTGTTTTCTATGCAACGTTATCCTTCAGTAAGGCAGCTCATGAGATCATTGTATTGAAGTACATGGGAGAGATGATACCAACTAGCTACAGCTAGAACCCGTAGTCCATGGGGGAACTACTCACGGAGCATGATGGAGGCGATGGCGTTGATGGAGATGGCTTCCGGGAGCACTTCCCCGTCCCGGCAGGGTGCCGGGACAGAGACTTCTGTCCCCGGAATTGGAGTTTCGCGATGGTGGCGGCGCCCCTGGAGTCTTTCCGGAGTTTCGTCAAGAGTTACGGTGTTTTTAGGTCGAAAGGGATTTTATAGGCGAAGAGGCGGCGCGAGGGGGGCACTGGGGCTCCCCACCACGGGCCGGCGCGGGCCCAGGCCAGGCCGCGCCGCCCTATGGTGTGGTGGCCCTCCGGCCCCTCTCCGAGCTCTTCTTCGGTGTTACTGGATGCTTCCGGGAAAAATAGGAGGTTTGGTCTTCGTTTCGTCGAATTCCGAGAATATTGCCCGAACAGCCTTTACGGAACCAAAAACGGCGAGAAAACGAGAACTGGCACTGTGGCATCTTGT
Source organism: Lolium rigidum (assembly GCF_022539505.1). Classification (NCBI taxonomy): domain Eukaryota; kingdom Viridiplantae; phylum Streptophyta; class Magnoliopsida; order Poales; family Poaceae; genus Lolium; species Lolium rigidum. The sequence continues at coordinate 242,090,670 of NC_061513.1, forward strand.
TAATAGGTTAGTTCCGGAAAACGCATAAAAACATTATAAAGTGCAAGCAAAACATGTAAGTATTGTCATAAAACAAGCATGGAACGACAGAAATTATGGATACGTCGGGGACGTATTAGCATCCCCAAGCTTAGTTCCTGCTCGTCCGGCGAGTGTAAACGATAAAAGAATAATTTCCGTAGTGACATGCTACTTACATAACCTTGATCATACTATTACAAAGCATATGAAATGAATGAAGTGACTCAAGGCAATGATCTATAGTTGCTAACAAATAGATAACATATAGCAAAACTTTTCATGAATAATACCTTCAAGACTAGTATCAAAAGTCTTGCACAAGAGTTAACTCATAAAGCAATAAGTTCAAAGTAAAGGCATCGAAGCAACACAAAGGAAGATATAAGTTTCAGCGGTTGCTTTCAACTTGTAACATGCATATCTCATGGATAATTGTCAACATAAAGTAATATGATGAATGCAAATAAGCAAGTATGTAAGAATCAATGCACAGTTGACACAAGTGTTTGCTTCTAAGATGGAAGGAAATAGGTAAACTGACTCAACATAAAGTAAAAGAATGGCCCTTCAAAGAGGAAAGCATCGATTGCTATATTTGTGCTAGAGCTTTGGTTTTGAAAACATAAAGAGAGCATAAAAGTAAAGTTTTGAGCGGTGTTTGTTGTTGTCAACGAATGGTAGTGGGTACTCTAACCCCCTTGCCAGACAAACCTTCAAAGAGCGGCTCCCATGAATTATTTTTATTTTTGGGTGGCACTCCTTCCAACCTTTCTTTCACAAACCATGGCTAACCGAATCCTCGGGTGCACTGCCAACAATCTCATACCATGAAGGAGTGCCCTTTTATTTTAGTTTTATTATGATGACACTCCTCCCCACCTTTGCTTACACAAGCCATGGCTAACCGAATCCTTCGGGTGCCATCCAACAATCACATACCATGGAGGAGTGTCTATTTTTGTTAATTAATTTGGGACTGGGAATCCCATTGCCAGCTCTTTTTGCAAAATTATTGGATAAGCGGATGAAGCCACTAGTCCATTGGTGAAAGTTGCCCAACAAGATTGAAAGATAAACACCACATACTTCCTCATGAGCTATAAAACATTAACACAAATTGAGAAGCATTTTGAATTGTTTAAAGGTAGCACTCAAGCAATTTACTTTGGAATGGCAGGAAATACCACATAGTAGGTAGGTATGGTGGACACAAATGGCATAGGTTTTGGCTCAAGGTTTTGGATGCACGAGAAGCATTCCCTCTCAGTACAAGGTTTTGGCTAGCAAGGTTGTTTGAAGCAAACACAAGTATGAACCAGTACAGCAAGACTTACATAAGAACATATTGCAAGCATTATAATACTCTACACTGTCTTCCTTGTTGCTCAAACACTTTTACCAGAAAATATCTAGACCTTAAGAGAGATCAATCATGCAAACCAATTTCAACAAGCTCTACGGTAGTTCTCCATTAATAGGCTTAGACTACATGAAAAAACTTAATCATGATCTACTTGAGAGCTCAAAACAATTGCCAAGTGTCAAATTATCCAAGACATGATGAGGCATTTTTCGTTTCCAACCATACAATAAGTATTGTAGCTTCCAACTTTTATCATTGAACATTAAAAGTAAAACGAAGAACACATGTGTTCATATGAAAAAGCGGAGCGTGTCTCTCTCCCAAACAAGGATTGCTAGGATCCGAATTTATTCAAACATAAACAAAAATAAAAGCACACATACGCTCCAAGTAAAGCACATAAGATGTGACCGAATAAAAATATAGTTTCAGGGAAGGAAACCTGATAAGTTGATGAAGAAGGAGATGCCTTGGGCATCCCCAAGCTTAGACGCTTGAGTCTTCTTGAAATATGCAGGGATGAACCACGGGGGCATCCCCAAGCTTAGACTTTTCACTCTTCTTGATCATATATCATCCTCCTCTCTTGACCCTTGAAAACTTCCTTCACACCAAACTTCTTATAAACTTCATTAGAGGGGTTAGTACTCAAAAAATTTGAATCCACCTTGGTCCTGTAGTGGCACATTGCAAGAACTCAATAAAACATTAGCTACAGCCCTCTACGTCTAGAAAACCTCGCTTAAAGTCCACAAGAGACAATGCAAAAAAAACAGAGACAGAATCTGCCAAAACAGAACAGCCAGTAAATACGAATTTTAATAAAATACTTCCGTTGCTCAAATCAGAAAACTCAAAACTAACGAAAGTTGCGCACATATCTGAGGAACACGCACGTAAATTGGCATATTTTTCTGAGTTAACTACAGAGAGAACAGCCCAGATTCGTGACAGATAGAAATCTGTTTCTGCGCAGAAATCCAAATCTAGTATCAACCTTCGATTAGAGGCTTCACTTGGCACAACAAAACACAAAACTAAGATAAGGAGAGGTTGCTACAGTAGTAAACAACTTCCAAGACACAAATATAAAACAAAGTACTGTAGCAAAATAACACATGGGTTATCTCCCAAGAAGTTCTTTTCTTTATAGCCATTAAGATGGGCTCAGCAGTTTTAAATGATGCACTCGCAAGAAATAGTATTGGAAGAAAAAGAGAGCATCAAGAGGCAAATCCAAAACACATTTAAGTCTAACATGCTTCCTATGCAAAGGAATCTTGTACACAAATAAATTCATGAAGAACAAAGTGACAAGCATAAAAAGATAAAACAAGTGTAGCTTCAAAATTTTAAGCATATAGAGAGGTGTTTTAGTACCATGAAAATTTCTACCACCATATTTTCCTCTCTCATAATAATTTTCAGTAGCTTCATGAACAAACTCAACAATATAACTATCACATGCAGCATACTTTTCATGATTTCCAAACACATAATTTTTATCAAGTTCAAGAATAGTGGAATTAAAACTTTCAAACTTACTTTTATTAATAATATAACAAGGTAGTTGATCAATCTCAAGAGATATGGGACTCCTAAATAAAGTCAATACTTCTCCAATCCCATTTTCATTAGTAGTACAATTAATATTATCAAGTAACATAGGACCATCATCAAGAGCTTTATCATAAACATTTGCCAAGCAAAATTCTTTAGTACCATGCATTTCGACATCAGGCACAAACAAAGCATTATCATAAGATTTATCAAAGTAGCATGGATTATCATATATAACGGTAGCATAATTATTTTCACAAGTTTTACTCATAGGTAGTATTTCAAGAGAATCCACAGGAACATAACATTCAACCTCTTCCGGTAAGCATGGAGGACAATCAAATAGTGTAAGAGATAAAGAGTTACTCTCATTAGAAGGTTGCATGAGTAGCTAATCCATTCTTCCTCCTTTTGTTCGTCGCTCTCCTCTTCTTTTTCATCCAATGAGCTTTCAGGTTCATCAATTTCCTCCTCTTTTTCATCCAATGAGCTTTCAGGTTCATCAATTCCTTCTTCCACAGGTTCCTGCAAATTGTGAGTGCATTCTTGTGCATTAATGTGTCTCTCTTTATAATCAAGGATATAAGGATTCCTACTGTAGCATTCTATGCAAGAATTAAGGATAGTAGAGACATAATCTTTAAGGTCCTTACAAACAACACAAGTTTCATAATTCTCAACCATGAAGGATTCTATCTCGGAGGCTCCCATAAATAAGACAAATTGTTCTACCTCTTCGAACCCATAATGAATATAGCAATTCCGATTATAGTTCTTAATTAAAAATTCCTCACTAAAGCCACATTGAAATTTAAGATGTTTAGTATCCTGTTGAGAGCAACAGTTTATATCATGGCATTTAAGCAAGATTTTAGCAATTGTATTCAATTGTTCTATCATAGCACTCATTATTTTACCAGTTCTTGATTCTCTATAATTATTATAACATTCTATAAGCTCCAAGTAGGTTGTAGGTTCTCCCATAACAGCGAGTTTTTAATTTTTCGGTTTTTCAAATTTTTATGGATTTTTGGGTATATGAGGAAAGTAAAACAAAACTGAAATAAACTAGACAAAAGTAAACTAAGCAAACTAATACTAGACAGAAATAAACTAAGCACAAATAAACTAGACAAAAGTAAACTAAGCAAAACAAAATAATATAAAACAGAGAGGGATGTAGAGTGTACTCCCCAGGTGAACTTATGAGTAGAGCTATGCCTCCCCGGCAACGGCGCTGAAAAATAGTCTTGATGACCCACAAGTATAGGGGATCACAACAGTCTTCGAGGGAAGTAAAACCCAAATTTATTGATTCGACACAAGGGGAGGTAAAGAATACTTATAAGCCTTAACAGCTGAGTTGTCAATTCAGCTGCACCTGGAAAAGCACTAGCAACAGGGGTGATGTGAAAGTAGCAGTGATATGAGAGCAATAGTAACAGTAACACAGCAGCAGTAATAGTAGTATGAGAGCAATGGCACCGAGAAAATGCTAGTTGACATGTAGAACGAGTATATGATGATGAAAGATGGACCGGGGTTCCTAGCTATCTACACTAGTGGCAACTCTCCAATAACAAGTGTTGGGTGAACAAATTACAGTCGGGCAATTGATAGGATTGAAATAGCATTAAGACAGAATATCAAGATCATTAATCATGTAGGCATGTTTTCCAATAATAGTCGTACGTGCTCGCAATGAGAAACTTGCACAACATCTTTTGTCCTACCGACCGGTGGCAGCCGGGCCTCTAGGGAATCTACTGGATATTTAAGGTACTCCTTTTAATAGAGCACCGGAGCAAAGCATTAACACTCCGTGAAAACATGTGATCCTCACATCACTACCATCCCCTCCGGTTGTCCCAATTTCTGTCACTTCGGGGCCATTGGTTCCGGACGGTGACATGTGCATACAACTCTGTAGATACAATCTAAGCAATAAGTATAGAGCTTAAATCTAAGATCATGGCACTCGGGCCCTAGTGACAAGCATTAAGCATAACAAGATTGCAGCAACAATAACTTCATAAACTTTGTAGATAGACAATCATAACGTAACAATCCATCGGATCCCGACAAACACAACACCGATTACATCGGATGAATCTCAATCATGTAAGGCAGCTCATGAGATCATTGTATTGAAGTACATGGGAGAGATGATACCAACTAGCTACAGCTAGAACCCGTAGTCCATGGGGGAACTACTCACGGAGCATGATGGAGGCGATGGCGTTGATGGAGATGGCTTCGGGGCACTTCCCCGTCCCGGCAGGGTGCCGGGACAGAGACTCTGTCCCCGGAGTGGAGTTTCGCGATGGTGGCGGCGCCCACGGAGTCTTTCCGGAGTTTCGTCAAGAGTTACGGTGTTTTCAGGTCGAAAGGGATTTTATAGGCGAAGAGGCGGCGCGGGGGGCACACAGGGGCTCCCCACCACAGGCCGGCACGGGCCCGGGCTAGGCCGCGCCGCCCTATGGTGTGGTGGCCCTCCGGCCCCTCTCCGACTCTTCTTCGGTGTTCGGATGCTTCGGGAAAAATAGGAGGTTTGGTCTTCGTTTCGTCGAATTCCGAGAATATTGCCCGAACAACCTTTCTAGAACCAAAAACAGCGAGAAAACGAGGAACTAGCACTGTGGCATCTTGTTAATAGGTTAGTTCCGGAAAACGCATAAAAACATTATAAAGTGCAAGCAAAACATGTAAGTATTGTCATAAAACAAGCATGGAACGACAGAAATTATGGATACGTCGGGACGTATCACAGCACCACACCCACCTCCATATATCGACCCCAACGCCAACGGCGCGGTCTCGATGATTCGGAAAGCTAGGCCATCCAACAGGACCCAGAAAGTAATCTCGCGTCAAGTATTTATGGCAGAAAAGATGCCTCCACCAACAATCGAGTACCTGAATTGGTCAGGACAGGACATCGGCTTCACAATAGCGGACCACCCGCAGCAAGATCCTCGACCAGGGCAATCAACACTCATTTTACCAGCGGTGATCGCAGGATTCGACGTTTCTCGAGTGTTCATAGATGGAGGCAGCAGTTTAAACCTTATGTATGCAGATACACTAAGGAAGATGAACATATCCCTGGCGAACTTAAAGCCAACTGATACACGTTTCCATGGAATCACACCGGATAAGCCAAATTATCCGCTGGGAAATATCAATCTCGATGTTCAGTTTGGAACCCGAGAAAACTACAGGATAGAGAGATTGGAGTTCGAAGTCGTGGATTTCCCTTCACAGTATCACGCTTTGTTGGGGAGTGATGTCTACGGGTGCTTCTATTCTTGTAGACAGTGTTGGGCCTCCAAGAGCAGAGGTTTGTAGAACAGCAGCAAGTTTCCCTTAAGTGGATCACCCAAGGTTTATCGAACTCGGGGAGGAAGAGGTCAAATATATCCCTCTCAAGCAACCCTGCAATCACGATACAAGAAGTCTCTTGTGTCCCCAACACACCTAATACACTTGTCAGATGTATAGGTGCACTAGTTCGACGAAGAGATAGTGAAATACAAGTGGTATGAATGAATATGAGCAGTAGTAACGGCGCCAGAAAAGTGCTTGTTGGCGTGCAGTTGATGGTAGTAGTATTGCAGGAAGTAAAGATGCAGTAAAACAGCAAACAAGCGATGATTGCAGTATTTGGAAACAAGGCCTAGGGATCATACTTTCACTAGTGGACACTCTCAACATTGATCACATAAATAAATAAGTTCTCTTCCTTTGTGCTACATATACTCTTGTTTGATAATGAACACCATTTGTTGTGTAGGGCTACAATAGCACCTCAATGCCGGAGTTAACAAGCTCCACAACATTCGACATTCATATTTAAGTAACCTTAGAGCATAATAGATCTTTGCAATTTAAACCGAGTACTAACATAGCATACACACTATCACCTTTACACTATGAAGGGGGAATAAATCACATCAATACTATCATAGTAATGATTAACTCCATAACCTACAAGAGATTATGATCATAGCCTACGCCAAGAACTACACGATGCACACACTGTCACCATTACACCGTGAAGGAGGAATAGACTACTTTAATAACATCACAAGAGTAGCACATAGACTAATAGCGATACAAAGCTCATCATATGGATCTCAATCATGCAAAGCAATTCATGAGATCATTGTATTGGGGTACAGAGAGAGAGATTAACCACATAGCTACCGGTAGAGCCCTCAGCCTCAATGGAGAACTACTCCCTCCTCATAGGAGACAACAGCGGTGATGAAGATGGGGGTGGTGTCGATGGAGAAGCCTTCCGGGGCCACTTCCCCGTCCCGGCGGCGTGCCGGAACATTGACTCCTGTCCCCCAGATCTTGGCTTCGCGATGGCGGCGGCTCTGGATGGTTTCTCGTACCGTGGCTTTTCCGTATCGAAGATTTAGGTCAGGGACCTTTAAATAGGCGAAAAGGCGGAGTCGGAAGGCTGACGGGGCCACCACACAATAGGGCGGCGCGCCTGGCTCCTTGGCCGCGTCGCCCACACGTGTGGGCCCCCTGTGGCCCTCCTCTGGTGGCTCTCGGGTGTTCTGGAGCTTCGTGGAATTCTAAGATGCTGGGCGTTGATTTCGTCCAATTCCGAGAATATTTCCTTACTAGGATTTCTGAAACCAAAAACAGTAGAAAACAGGAACTGGCACTTCGGCATCTTGTCAATAGGTTAGTTCCGGAAAACACATCAAAACGATATAAAGTGTGAACAAAACATGTAGGTATTTTCATAAAACAAGCATGGAACATAAGAAATTATAGATACGTTGGAGACGTATCAGGGAGACCAGCGTATGCCAGGTTTATAGCGGTACCACACTATACGTACTTGCTATGGAGGCTCCCTGGACCCAAGGGACCAATTACAGTAAAAGGCAGTTTTGCGCTAGCCGATAAATGCGACAAGGATTTCCATCGACTGTCAGAGACCTTCGGGATGCAGGCAGAATACATGGCATCAAGGTTAACAACGGATTATGATGTGCTGCCAGATACAGGGAGGCCACTCAGGGAACCAACCTTCGACACTACTAAGGATTCTAAGGAAGTCCAGATTCATCCGACAGATCCCAAGAAAACGACATCCATCGCAACAAACATGGATCTCGCATACGAAAGCGCGCTCGTCGAGTTCCTCCGTGAGCGCTGGGAAATCTTCGCATGGTGTCCAGCTGACATGCCAGGAGTACCCAGGGAACTTGCCGAGCACCACCTTAATTTGGATCCAGTGGCGAAACCAATCAAACAACCCTTGCGGCGTTTTTCGGAGCCAACCCGCAAGGCTATGCTGTCAGAAATAAATCGACTCAGAGAAGCTGGCTTCATCAAAGAACTGCATACGGAGGCCACATGGGTAGCTAACCCAGTACTGGTCCCGAAGAAAAACACGAAAGTCCTTCGCATGTGCGTCGACTTCACGTGTCTCAATAAACATTGTCCAAAGGATCACTTTCCCCTCCCGAGGATCGATCAAATTATCGACTCCACGGCATGATGTGAACGTCTTTCCTTCTTGGATGCATATTCTGGCTATAACCAGATCAGATTAAAAGAAGACGACGAGGTCAAAACAGCTTTTATAACACCTTATGGTGTGTTCTGCTATAGAACAAAGCCTTTTGGTCTGAAAAACGCGGGAGCAACGAATCAACGGATGATGCAGAAGTGTCTTGCAACATAGATCGGTAAAAATGTACAAGTATATATTGACGATGTCGTCATAACAATAAAGAAGGGGTCAAATTTGATCGAGGATCTGAAGGAAACTTTCGACAACCTTGACAAGTTCTGCCTCAAGTTGAACCCGACAAAGTGCTCTTTTGGTGTTCCTGCGAGAGAACTTCTCGGGTTCCTAGTATCAGCAAGAGGGATCGAGGCCAATCCAGAAAAAATCCAAGCCATCATAACAATGAGGAAGCCAACAAAGTTGAAAGAAATATAACAGTTGACTGGGCGAGTCGCAGCTTTGAGCAGATTCGTCGCCAGGCTAGGAGAAAAGGCATTGCTGTTCTACGCGTTGATCAAGCAAGGAGAGAAATTTCAATGGAACGAAGAAGCGGACAGAGCTTTCGAGGATCTCAAGCGCACAATCTCGACACCACCAATCTTGGTGGCGCCCAAGGAGAAGGAGCCTCTCCTGTTATATATCGCAGCCACACCTCAGGTGGTTAGCACAGTGCTTGTGGTTGAAAGAGAAGAAGAAGGAAAACTCCATGGAGTGCAACAGCCGGTATATTTCGTCAGTGAAATTTTATCGCCTTCCAAACAACGGTACCCGCAGTACCAGAAGCTAGCATATGAGGTGTTTACAACAGCAAGAAAACTACGACACTATTTTTCGGCGCATCCGATAATCGTGGTTAACGAGGCGCCTTTGTCCAATATATTAAACAATCCAGAGGCTACGGGTCGTGTCTCCCTTTGGGGAATAGAGCTTTCCCTCGGGACATCACATATGAAAAGAGAAAGGCAATAAAGTCGCAAATATTACCATATTTTATTGCAGAGTAGATGGATTTACAAAATACGGGACCCCCGGATTTATCGAGAACTTGGACTATGAACTTCGACGGGTCCAAAAGATTGGAGGGGGCTGGAGCAGGCGTGATACTAATATCACCACAAGGCGATAAATTGAAGTATGTTTTACGGATGACGTTTCCAAACGCGTCTAACAACGAGGCAGAATACGAAGCTCTTATACATGGGATGAAGATGGCAAAAGCTTGTGGCGCAACTCGATTAAAAATCTTTAGCGACTCGCAATTGGTGGCTCAACAAGTCATGAATCAATGCGACGCAGTCAATGACAGTATGATAGCATACAAGGAGGTGTATAACGAGCTCGAGAAGCTGTTTGACGGGTGCGAGGTGAATCACATCAGCAGGCTAAGTAATGACGAAGCCGATGTTCTTGCAAACATTGGGTCGCAATGTCTCGCAATACCACCTGGTGTGTTCTGGGAAGAGATATCTGAGAGATCCACCAAGGCGAAGAAACAACAGAAGAAGGAGAAGGAAGAGAAACCCTCGGGGGCTGAAGAAATACCATCAGGAGAAGAGGATGAACCTGAGGTAGTGATGATGACACAGATTCCGTGGATGCAGACGTATATAGCATATATTACGAGAAAGGAACTACCCGATGATCCAGTTGAAGCAAGGCGAGTTATCAGGCCTGTGATAAAAGGAGTGATGTATAAACGAAGTATCTCGGGAGTATTACAACGATGTGTCACACCTGAGCAAGGGAGGTTAATTCTGAAGGATGTACACGAAGGAGTGTGCGAACACCACGCAAGCAGTCGAGCTATAGCAGCCAAGGTTTTCAGAGCAGGGTTCTATTGGTTAACAGCAATTGAGGATGCCAAGGACATAGTACGCACTTGTGACGCGTGCCAAAGGTTTGCCGCCAAACGTCATTCTCCGGCAGCAGAGTTAATGCCAATACCGTTGTCATGGCCTTTCGCTCAGTGGGGCCTTGATATGGTGGGAAAATTGCACAAAGCTTCGCCAGGATGATACGAGTATATGCTCGTAGCTGTCGACAAGTTCACGAAGTGGATAGAAGCAAAGCCGATAAATTCACCAGATGCGGCATCAGCAGTCAAGTTCGTGAAAAGTATCGTTTTTCAATTTGGAGTCCCTAACAGCATCGTCACGGACAATGGTAGTAATTTCACATCCAATGAATTCAAGGCATATTGCGCAGTGGTAGGCATCAAATTACACTTTGCCTCCGTTGCGCACCCGCAGACCAATGGTCAAGTCGAGACAGCCAACGGTACTATATGCAATGGTATCAAGAAACGTCTGCTAGCACCATTGGAAAAAGCTCGACACACCTGGCCAGAGGAGTTGCCCAGTGTGTTATGGAGTATTCGAACAACACCAAATACAGCAACACAGGAAACTCCATTCTTTCTGGTCCATGGAGCCGAGGCCGTGTTGCCGATAGAAATAGAGCATAACTCTCCAAGAGTAACGGAATATGAGGAAGAAGCTTCAAGAAAATCTTTGGAGGACGATGTCGATGCACTCGATGAAGCTCGCGACGAAGTACTGTCCCGAGTCACCAAGTACCAGCAGGACTTGAAAAATTACCACAGTCGACGTTTGCGACCAAGATCCTTCCAGGTAGGCGACTTAGTTCTTCGGCTCACACAAAAAAGCCATGAGAAACTCGAGTCGCCGTGGCTCGGCCCTTATATCGTCACAGAAGTAATCGAAGGAGAAGCATACAGAATCAAGGACAAGAAGACAGGAGTCGCCGAGCCAAATCCTTGGAACGTGGCGCAACTCAGGCGTTTCTATGCCTAGAGTCGAAATATAGTCTTCCTTGTAAACATACAATGTACAGAAACGCCCGTGAGTTTCCAGACGCACTCTTTTCCTTTTCAGGGCACCGAGTGGGGCTGAAAAGGTTTTTAATGAGGCGGGCTCGCGGTGCTGCAATATAATAAAGATATTGATGACCTATATTTTTCTCGTCGACTGGCCCGGGGGCTCATAAACAAAATATATAACTTCCCTGCGCAATACAGTTATTCACCTTGGCATAAAAATAGTTCGTCAAACAAAAGATAACTACAGGTCAACGATACGCTCGGGGACTCCTACCCGCAAATACAGTATACACTCAATAAAAATTTATTTGCTTTGGTTTAAAAACCTCGCAAACACAAATAAAAATATAGACATTAGCTACCGAAACACTCGGGGGCTAGAGAAGAGAAAAATACATATCCTTTGTCTTACAAAATATATACAGCAAGTTACAAATTCTTTCGACAACATAAGCTACCTACCGAAGAAATAAATCTAGTGGTGACCTAATATATCGTCAATGTTTATTTTATCTTCTTCGGCAGAAGCACCCAGAAAATCGGCATAATGGCCATCTGCAAAAAAGTTGGCATCCATCCGAAGAAGGTCATTAATTATCTCTTCAGCTACTGGGGTAACCACTGCATCGATTTTATCGACACCTCTTCGTCGTCGCCTCAGCTTGGTATGGACAGTTTCACCACCTTTGTCATATCAAGTTTGGAGTGGCAGATTTGAAGCATAATAAGGGCAAACCTGGCGCCAGCTACTAGTTGAGCTCTTACAAAACCGTGGATTTTGTGCGAGTCCTTAAATTTCTCCATGAGCTCAGGAAGGGTTTTAGGTTGAACATTCCGAGGAAACATGGAATTATAAACCATGGACAACGTTTTGGTGCAGAACTCAAGGAACTCACGGACTTGGCATGAGCGGTCCTGGAATCTGACGATCTGTCGGGTACGCTCAGGTGTAGCCCAAAAGAGGGAGCCATGGTCCAGTGCCAAATTAACAAGAAAATTTGACCTTGTGTCGACTCGTTGATCTTCGGCATCAGCATCCAGAAAGGGACCTATTTGGCGACAATAAACCAGTTAGACCTAGCAAACAGACAAAGAAAAGAGGAAGATTCAGCCGGGGAGTATACCTGCCATTTCTAGGCTTGCTTCAGTCATCAATTCAAGCATGAAGTTTTCTCGGGAGGTAGCCTGCATAGCTTCGGCGACTGCAGCTTCTTTTGAAGCTATAGCTTCTTGAGCCTGCTGTAGCGCAACCTTTTCCTTCTCCGACGACTTTCGAGATTGTTCCATTATCAAGAGCGCTTGTTTCTTCATTGACTGAAGCTGTTGGCGAAGTTCTTTCAACTCATGTGCTGGACCCATACTCGAAGAATCTTCAATGAATTCATCATCAACTAGTATTTTCTTCGAGTACGAGGAAGCAGGCAAAGCGTCGGAAGGAGGAGGAGTCAGAGTATAGTTGTCAAACACCAACTGGAAAAGAGAATTTCGACATCAACCATCACATAAAAAAAGACTTCCATTGATTTTCAGTATATTTACATGGTTCTTGCAAAAGTTGGGATTTCTAGTGAACCAACAGTACGCTGTCGCAAATTACATCTACGACGACAGTTGTCAAAAGAGAAAAAGAAGAAAAAAGATAGGCAGGACGGTCTACTTGACCTCTGGCTTGGTCGAGCTAGGGGAAGGAGTTGGTTTGCACCCAAGGAAGGAGAGGATCTTCTTCGAGTTTGGCTTAGCAGCTTTAATCATAGATTGCCACTTCTTCGTCTCCATCTTCCCGATATCACCAACCTTCGTCCAATCGACAACTTGTTGGCTTTCGGCAACCAAAGCAATGGTGCCTTCAACGCCAATCTTCAAGCCTTCCTGCCGAAGACTTAGCCCAAGATCTTCTTTAGGGATGAATTGCCGGCTAGTGCAGTGAACGTCTCGGGTTCTTCCTTCTTCGCGAAGAAGTAGGGAAAAAGCCGCGACAACCCTGATTTAGCGTCAGCAAGGCCTTGGCGCGCCTCGTCTCCATGAATTTCAAGGAGGAAGAGCGCGTCGAGAAGGCGATCACCTTCAGGATTTTCCAGATCATAATCTTGATGCGTTCTTCCTGATGAAGTAAAATTTGGCTTGTCAACAAATGTGCAAAGAAAATTACGCCTGAAGAAATCAAAGTAGTGGAGCACTTACTAACAAAGCGTCGGCTTTGTGACTCCAAGCGTGTGATAATTTCTTCTTCGCGAGCAGACTGCTGAGTCAGGTTTTCACTCAAGGCAGTTTCTGCGTCATGGAGTCTCTTTCGAAGACCCTCGACAGAAGCAACATCTAATTCAGCCTTCTCGCGAGCTTTTTCACTTTTTTCAAGCTCGCGGGCAAGGTCATCAACACACTTGTTTGTCTTAGAAAGGGATTCTAGCAAAATAAAGGGTAAAATAAGTTACAGCAAAAATAGAAGAGGCAAATATACTCGATGAATTGCAGCACGTAAAGAATACCTTTCAGCTCATTGGAAAGGTCACGGTACCCGATAAATTGGGTACCAAGGCGCACAAATTCCTTCGTCAAAGGCTGAAAAATGGCACGGCATAAAAAAGAGAGAAGAATTGCACAACAAAATAGTGGAACATTCGACAATAAAAAAATATAAGGTACTTACATCATCCATACGAGGAGTCGCTGAGCTGTCGGTTATGAGATTTGGCTCTTGTCCTTGATCAGTTCTTTCTCTTTTTGGCGATGACGCACGGGGGCTCACAGCAGGACTAGGGTGTCCTATATCCTGTTGGGGAGGCGAGGTTTCGTCTGCTTCTGGACGAGTGTCGGAGAGAACTAAAGTACGAGACGTGCTCGTCCGAGCAGTCACGTCAATAGGAGGATTTTCTTCCTCGTCGCCACTATCATATCAGGGAAAAATATAAGGAACAAAGATAGGCAAAATTACCGGATACAAAGGGAAAGTTGATAGAGACTTACGAGCTGACAAGGGCATCGTCGTAAGGGTTGAAAGGCTTGTCCTCCTCTTCGGGTAAAGTTTCCTCGAGAGGGGACTTGTTAGTCTTTGAGGTGCCTGAGTCTGCGGCATCCTCTCTGTTCCGCTTGTTCCTTGGAGAAACAGCAGAGGGGATAGAATGCGTGGACTCGGAAGCCTCAGATTCGACTTCTTTTTCAGAGGAAGCCGCAGATTTATGAGAACCTGCAACTTCTCTCTCAGGGCGAGAAGTGCCCTGCGGTTCGTCGGTGACGACAGTCCGTTCTTCAACTTCACCGCCTTCAGGAAGGGGAGGAAGAGAAGATAGGACTTGGTGTTCCTACAAAGGCAAGATATGGCGACAACAAGATTACACAAAGGATGCCATCAAAAATAGTAGTCGACAAATAATAAAAACTCGGAAGGATGGAAATTTACCTTGGGAAGGGCGTTGGTGCCGCTATATGGCTCCACGCGACAGGTGGATGGAACGGCATCTTTCTTGCTCAATGAGCAGATTCTTCGGACAAGCTTCTCCAAATCCTTCACTGAAAGATCTTTGGAGAGGCGGTCGACATCTTCCTCGCCACTATATTTCCAGAGGGGGTTCTTGCGAGCCTGAAGAGGCTGAACCCTAATCCTAAGAAAGTATGCTGTAATTTGGATACCAGATAACTCCTTGCCGCGAGTATTTTGGAGCTCGTGTATACGAGACATCAGCGCCTCTGTCGCCTTTATCTCTTCTTCGGTGGCCTCTGCGTCCCAGGAGCGGCGTCGAAGAATTTTGGCATGTCCATCGAAGGGGGCGATGTTATACTCCACCGAGTCAGAACTTTCTTCGTGGATGTATAACCATCTTTTGCGCCACCCTTGAACAGAGTCGGGGATTTGACGTCAAAGTATTCGACATCAGGGCGAACGCAAATGACAACACCGCCTATGTTTTAGGAGATGTTGTGGGAGCCGTTGCGGCGAAGACAGAAGATACGCTTCCACAGAGCCCAATTAGGACTAACTCCAAGGAAGCATTCGCAGAGAGTAATGAAAATAGAGACATGGAAGATGGAATTGGGAGTCAGCTGGTGAAGCTGCAACCCATAGACAAAGAGCAAACCGCGGAGGAAATCATGAATGGGGGTAGAAAGGCCGCGGATAAGATGGTCAACGAAACTAACCCGATATCTCGATAGGAGGCGATCGGATAGCTCTCTTCGCCGGGGAAGTGCAAGCGTTTCTTTCTTCTTCATCAACCCAAGTTTCTTCATCGGGTTGAGTGTCCTGATTGGAAATCTTGGATCTTTCCCACTCTGCTGTCCCCAGATCTTGCGTCGCCATCTTGGATTCAGGAGTACTGTGCCTGGTGAGTCTACGTGGTGGCATCAACGAAGGCGTAGGCGCAAGCGAGAGTGTTGTTGAGCTCAGGAAGTGTTGGGCGCAATGGGGGATTTGAGGAGAGAAAGCAGAGGTGCGGCGCGGCGAAGCGGCGGCCAGAGGAGGAAGACGACCTTTTATAGGAAGCGTGCGGGTCGATGAACCGTTGGATGGAGTGGTAATGAACTTGATGGATTACACGTGACCAAGAGGGTAAAATTGTATTTTCGTGAAGATGGAACTGGACAGGCGCCACAGTGCGCGTGCCAGAAAAAGTGGAGAACGTGTGCC